>NC_065919.1:56038133-56233037 GCF_024586455.1 Bactrocera neohumeralis
GTGAGAAGGAAAGTGTGCAAAGATATAGCCGGTGAAGTGGCTGTGGTAAATATTTGATTGAACCTTATTTCCTTAATTGAGAAAATAGTGATTTGCGAACAAAATTATGTGGAACTAAAATACGTGTTTGGTATTACATACTAATCGCATAATCAACTTCTGGTTGATGAATTAATAATATGTCAATTGAGTCAATTAGCAAATTGTCTACACCAATGACTATATTAATTGATTTCAAGATCTATTTGGTGTTCATTAACGTCACAATTTAGTTTTTGGTTTCATTATACGACTTAATTGAGTCTTAATTAAAGAACTTAATTTAGTCAATCAAAAAAGTGTTGACAACAATGAAGTAGTTAATTGATTTAAAGATCTATTGTATGTTTATAATGCGATTAATGGAGTTAATTAGCAAATTATCTTCACCAATGACACCATTAATTGATTTCAATATCTATTTGGTGTCCATTATACGTCACAATTTAGTTTTTGGTTTCATTATATGACTTAATTGAGTCTTAATTAAAGAACTTAATTTAGTCAATTAACAAAAGTGGTTAGACCAATGAAGTAGTTAATTGATTTAAAGATCTATTGTATGCTTATAATGCGTATTAATTGAGTCAATTAGCAAATTATCTTCACCAATGACACCATTAATTGATTTCAATATCTATTTGGTGTCCACAATTTAGTCACTTAATCAATTAAATTTAATCCATTATCATATTAACTACGCTAAATAATTGATTTCAACAGCTGTCTGGAAACTCAAAAATAGATTTGTATATTTAGATTTGGGCTAACAATGAGGTGAGAAATAATCGTAAACTGATCGTCGATCCCCGAATGTTTAATGTTATTGATTCATATTTACTTACAGATAAGACAACAATTATTTCGATCTCACTTGTGACAAGTTTGTTGTCTTATCTTATATTTGTCATAAAAAAATTAATATACAGGGCAGTACACACATTGATTTCCTCTTTTTTCATATAATACTTTGACAACATAGCTGCCTAGAAAGACAAAATCAATTTTTTTCTGTACTGCGGGCAACAGAACAACGCGAGAACAAAAAACCTCAACAGCCCTGTGACAGCACTGAAAACTTCAAAAATTATTGGTTCAGCAACGTAATTTATACAATCTTTTATAGCATGAAACGATGTTTGTAATATAAGTTTTTATGGTCGTCATGTCTGTATGTTTATCCGTTTGTATATATGCGAAAAACTTTCTCAGGTTTTTAGATATCGAAATCTCATTATTATTTTATTTGACAATGGATCGTTCAAAATCCGCCTTTGCAGCCACAGACTGGTTCATAAGCAGGCTTGAGAGTTTTTTAATTAAAAAATCGTGGTTTTAGTGAACCATCCTCTACCATACATAAGCATGTGATATTTGGTTTTTAATGCTATACACAGATAAACATAATTTCAGCGCTAGCGAACCGCAATATGCCAAAAATAGTACTGCTGTCTCTTCGCCAGAGTCCGAAAGTTATCTCCAAGCACATAAATATTTATTATGCGCTTTCGCTCTCACTAACAAATTTCGTTATCAAAATTGCTAACAACATACAAAACAACAGCATAAAGCAAATAAAAAACTAGCAAAACAAAAAACGGTAATGAATACGTATATACATATGTATATATTTATATATCTATATATTTGTATGTATGTATGTGCATCGCTACAAGTTATTAACATCGTTTTGGCTAGTTACTATTAGCTAGTTGTTGTTTCTGTTAGAAGTAACTGTTATACTAGCTATCTGCTAACGGTTCATCAACTGGTTTTACTTCCAACTGCGACAAAAAGCATAAAACTTTAAGAAGATTCACGGTCAAGGTTTGGCATTAATTCATTAGCAAAGCAATCAAAGTGGCAATGCACCAATTGCAAATTTTTTTCCACATACAGACAGTTTTAGTCTCAGCTTAATGGGCTCATGCGTCGATTCGTTAACAATACGTGATTGCATACCAATTTTGTTGGAATTTATAAATTGGTTTGTTTATAGAGAGCAACCGTTAAGGAAAGCCGTCCGCGTTACAGATTAATCGCTTTAATTGTTTACTTTGCAATTTGCAATTTAATAGCAATTCATCGCATTTATGGCAAGCATTTGTTAAATAAAAGGCAAAGTACTCGTACAAACACCTTTCTTTGTGCGAAAGGCTGACAATGAGAAGAGAATTTTGCATATTGGAGAAAAATTGTTTATTAAAGATAAAATTGAAAAGGAAATATTTGGAGAATTTTTATTGCAATAAAACGTAATAATTGTATTGTAAAACAATAAATTATTTAAACCAACAATATTGAAATTGTCCTTTACTGGCCAAATAAAAAACTCAAACTCATATCATATTTTGAATGCGCTCAGATCACTAAACAATAATAAATACATTGTGACAAAAAAGTACCCGGAAATTGTAAATAAAAAAAAATAAAAATAAAATAAAAAATTTATAAAAATAATAAAAAATATGTCAACGGAAAATAAAATTGTCTTGTGACATCAAAACATATATTTTCTTATAAAGTACAAACATCAGCTACATTTAGGGAAATTATTGCTTAATATAGAAAAAATACTTATGACTTTCGTGAATATTTGGCTTCGGGAAGGTCTTTTTTACATCGCCAACAATAAACTGCAAGCATTCCTGAAACTTCTCGCCTTGTTTGCCACTCTCAGTACCCTCGATAACTAAGTAATAAATTCATATAAATATACTATAATTGTAATTTCACACAAGATATCGAGGTGGAAAGGGACAAGGGTTGCACCGAAGCTAATATACCCTTCACAGCTGCATTTCTTTTAGTAACTATGTGTTCAGTTTGTATGGAAGCTACATATATGCTACAGTAATCCGATCTGAACAATTTTTTCGAAGATTATATTATTACCTTAAGCAGTAACGTCATGTCAAATTTCGTGAAGATACCACGTTTTCCATACAAGCAATTGATACCGATCATTCGGCTTGTATGAAAGCTTTATGCTATAGTGAGCTGATCTGAACAATTTCTTCCGATATTACATTATTCAAATGAGGCAGTTTCCCATGCAAGCATTTGATTCTGATCATTCAGTTTGTATGGCAGCTATATGCTATAGTTAACCGATCCGAACAATTTCTTCGGAGATCACATTGTTACCTTATAAAATAATCTATACCAAATTTTGTGAAGATACCACGTCAAATGCTAAAGTTTCCCATATCAGAACTAGATTCTGATCGTTCAGTTTGTGTGGCAGCTATATGTTATAGTGGACCGATATCGGCAGTACCGACAAATGAGCAACTTCTTGAAGAGAAATTGACGTTTGCAAAATTTCAAAACGATATCTTAAAAACTGAGGGACTAGTTCGCATATATGCAGACGGACATACAGACAGACGGACATAGCTAAATCGACTCAGCTAAACATACTTATCATTTATATATACACTTTATAGGGTTTTCGACGCTTCCTTCGGGGTGTTACAAACTTCGTGACAAACTTAATATACCCTGTTCAGGGTATAATAACAAAATTCGCAATGGCAAATCTTATTAAAACCGCTATTCACAGTGTGAAAATAGATGGAATCAGATTATAACCACGCCCTCTCCCCAAGTATGGTTTTAAATTTTACACCCAGAATAATATAAGGCTCTATAGAAGGTGTACCGCCCATATTTTGGTGAAATAACATATCTCCGGACCAACTCGACTAATTTCAAACAAATCCTTCTCCGTTGAATTTCGAGGCTGAAGTTGTTGTTGGTGTTAATGCTGGTTCCAAGATATCTACGACAAGTCGCAAATGTGACGACTGCTTGTTTGATGACAGGAGATATTTCGTTTGCCCTCGTTCACTGCCAGACCATTTGCTTCGCTTCTTTATCCAGTCTGGGCAAAGCAGAATTAACGGCGCGGTTGTTAAGACCAATGATATCAATATCATCGGCGTATACGTACTCTTATAGAAGACTGGACCTGCTCGATTAAGTTTTGCAGTTCCAATCATTTTCTCCAGCAGTAGATTGAAAAAGTCGCACGATAGGGAGTCTCCTTGTCTGAGACCACGTTTGGTATCGAACCACTCGGGGAGGTCCATTTCGATCCTGATGGAGATTTGGTATTGCTCAATGTCAGTTTACACAGCCGTATTAGTTTTTCGGGGACACCAAATTCAGACATAGCGGCATAAGGACAGCTCCTTTTCGCGCTGTGAAAAGCAGCTTTCAAATCGACGAAGAGGTGGTGTGTGTCATGGGTCTTTTCCAACATTTGACGCATGGTGAAAATCTGGTCGATTGTAGATTTTTCAGGTATAAAGCCACACTGATAATGTCCAATCTGTTTGTTGACGGTGGACTTTAATCTTTCACACGCTCGATAGTACCTTTAACGCGATGTTGAAGAGGCTTATCCCACGGTAGTTGCCGCAGATTGTGGGGTCCCCCTTTTTGTGCATTGGACAGAGCACACTTAAATTCCAATTGTCCGCAAGTTTGCGACCTACCATATTCCACAAAAAAGCTAATGCATGCTCCTTATCAGTTCTTCGCCGCTGTATTTGATTACCACGGCTGGCAATCCATAGGCTCCCGCCCCTTTGTTGCTCTTCTTTATGATCAGGCAATGAAACGTCTGCTTCATCGTCATCGATTGGGGAATCGGGTTCACCATCTTCTTGTATTATGATTTCACTGTCATTCAACAGGCTGGAAAAGTGTTCCATTGATAATTTCAGTTTGCTCTGGGCATCAGTCGCTAGATCACCTCAAGGCGTTCTACAAGAGCTTGATCTGGTATTGAAACCTTCTGTTAATTTATACAAAACACGCTAATTTTATGGTTCCAATTATAAAGGAATTGAGGCCTTAAATATGTAGTATATCTAGTATCCATCATAAATGTCAAAATCATTGAGCTTGTAAAACTAAATATGATATAATTATCAAATACATTAAAGGTCACCGGTGCAGCAGGTGGACTGGGTAAATGTATCGCTGTCGAATTGGCCGCGAAAGGATGCCATGTCGCCATATGTGATATCAATTTCGATTTAGCTGTGACGACAGCTAAGGAAATCGCCGATAAATATGGCGTCAAAGCAAAAGCTTATAAGGTGAGTAAACTGGAAGCTCAGCTCAAAACGCTCAATTTAAATCCGATTTTATTCGATAATGTCTCATATTACAGGTAGACGTCACCAAATACGATGAAATTGTGGAGCTCAATGAGCAATTAACGAACGACATTGGCACTGCCACTATACTCGTGAATAATGCAGGCTTGCTGTTGCACTCAGATCAGTTAAATCCCACAGTGCAGGAAATTGAAGCAATGGTTAAAGTCAATTATTTGTCACATTTCTGGGTAATTTGAAGAATTACTTACATTTAATGTCTTCTATAGTCATTTCAATATTGTTTTAGACTAATCGTGTGTTTCTCCAAAATATGAAACATGCCAGACGTGGCCATATTGTGGCTATCAGCTCGCTAGCTGGTAACTCTTTTAATATGAATTGCTAATCAGCTATTTGGTAAATATTTATTCTCAATTCGGCACAGGTCTTCTCACGTTACCACAATCGGAGCCATACTGCAGCGCTAAGACCGCCGTGCGCACCCTAATGCGTTGCTTACGCGCCGAGCTGAGGCTAGACGGCATTACGGGCATTGACACGACCACGGTCTTTCCTTCCTTTCTGCAAACTCACGCAAGAGTGAAAAAGATGGCTCAGGACAGTGGTTATGCGGATATATATCCGATGATAGAGGGTGAAGAGGTGGCGCAAAGAATTGTGCGTGGCATGCAGCGTGGTGAAGTAGAGATCGCATTACCCGGATTCTTTATGATTCTCTACCGTTTCATAACGTATGCATAATTATACAAATATGTGTGGAGTGCTAATATTTAAAATTTTTTTAATGAAATTGCAGGGTTTTACCGGCACGTGTCCAGGATTGGTTGTTCTTCAACCCATCGATTGCAAATTTCACTTCCAAACGTGCCATGACATCACTAAAAAAGCAATAAGTTTATATTTTCTTAGTTTATAAATGTACATATTTAATTTCTCAAATAAATGTTATAGACCAGAGGTAGTCAACTGGTTTCTTAGTTGGTTCATTTCATACCACAAGAACATGACTGTGACTTTATGGTGTCGAGAATGATCGCAGATAATAAATCTTCTCAGTCTTTGGTTGATTGGTTAGGTTTCATACAGAGGGAAGTTCTCTTGAAATTTGTGGGCCGATTTTTTTAATATTTTTTGTATTTTTTTCATTTTTGAAAATTTGACAATTTTTCTTTAAATAAATAAAAAAAATATAAAAAAAAAATCGGACAACTCCGGGATTAGCAGGGATAGTTGTCAAATTAATTGAAGTTTTTTTTGAGGAAAAAAAAAAAAAAAAATAGCGAACTTCCAAAAAAAAAAATGACGATTTTACTTAAAAAACCGATTATTTTATATAATTGATCGTGTTAAATTTTTTTCGTGTATTTTTTCGAAAAATTCATTCAAAAACAAAAATTAAAAAAAAAGGTCCCAAAAGTCAAAGTCAATTTCTACAAAAGTTATGGCTATTTGAAAATAAAAAAGCCATTTTTTGAAAAATTCATAACTTTTTTTGAAGTTGGACAAAAAATTTTGAAAAAATTCTCAAAAATGTTTTTCAAAGGGTAGAAAAGGATGGATAAGTTTCAGCAAAATCTAAAGGGGTCGGGTTCAAAAGTGGTCGATTTGGTATGGAATACCTCATGTATATTTACATATTAGAGCACTTGGTATTCTAGTAATCGAGTACCCGGCTTAACCGGATAGGGCATTCAGGTTAAGAAGAGGCTTTAGTGTGTGATTGCTGCGGAATGATTGGATTTCCGATGATGATGTGGGAAGGGAGGGATATATAAAAAGCAGGAGACTTTTTGATGATAGGGTCAGATTAGGTGGCAAGACCGCTGGGACAATAGTCCTAACAGTCGAGTGATTTATGAGTACATTCGGGACGTTGGGTTTGTTGAGGATAAATTAGACTTCAGATTTAGTCCGAGTCTGGATTTTCTGTCTACGGCGCATGGGCCTCTGAATGCATTTTTGCATCAGAGTCACCTTTCTGATAGGTAAAGTTATTTTTGTGGGGCAGAGATAGAGGACTGTGGGCATATAATTGCAGAATGCCCGATGTACTCGGACATTAGCGATCTGGATGGTATGAGGATTAGCTGAATTGATGGATGTTTAGATGTTAGTGGTGTGATCTTCACTAGTCGGAATGCCGAACAGTTTGGGTCGTTTGCCCGTGAATTGTTTAGGCGGCGAAGGGGTTTAACTGAAAATTAGGATTAGCTTCTTGACTGAATGATGTGTGTTTATAATGTGCGTGTGGAGTCCAGCCCGTGGTCACCAGTCCAGAGCAGTATGGAAGCTCAACTGGTAGTAGTTTTGGCTACGAGATCTGGCCGAAGACTTAATTCTGGTACCACGTGAGCGGGAGCCTTTAGTGTTCGCTCCAACCTGTTCACGCGGGAAGTATTGTGATGGTTGTAATTAAAACCCAAATGCAGAAATGTGGAGTTGCTTTGAACCGGGTGCCGGAACCAAAATACGGCAGATGTTTTAGATGGGCCTCGAACCCTACATCCGCTCATGGACGCACCTCTGAACAGACGCTGCAATTAGACTCCAGAGAACACTTAAACCAAAGAAGTCCGCCGAAGCTTCCTATTTTTAGTCTGAACCCAGTTTCCACACGAGTTGGTTACCGCATATTACATAAGACTTGCTCTCTTTTGCAGGGTGCGCGGCGAGGATGCAGCACTAGGAATTAAGCCTTACGACTATAACTGCTTCCCAGAAGCATGACTACACACCAAAATATAGATTTTCATGACATCAAAGCCAACTTGCTCTACCCTCTTTTCTATCAGCCTAGAATAACCCGTTCATTTAAATGCGCACGAGGTCAAGGACCGTCAACTCCAAATCATTGCACTCTCGCATAAAAAAAAAAAACAAATGAAAACAACAACAAAACTGCGCAACAAACAACCGTTAAAGCCACTCACGCGCATTCCGTTTGCTATTTTAGAACACAAAGCAGCGTTCGCGCATGAGCCCTGCAGCGCCAATGCACAGCGCACACGTGCACACACCCAAAGGCACACAAACAACAAAAGAAACAATAAACGAGCAATGAACCGCCACCATAAAAATAACAATGCGACTGCAGTGCGCGAACATCAGGTGCCATTGCCACAACCAAAGCTATGAGCGGCCGGCTTGCCGCTACTCTTGCCGCCGCCACTGTCGTTGTCTGCACGAAGTGCTGTGCGCTAATGCTGGGGGTCTTTTGAGGCGACGATTTGCTGCGCCGCTACTCGTACGCCACCGAATGTCATAATTGTAATTAGAATTTCACTGCGCGTCAAGAGTTTACGGCAAGCAGAAGTGCAGCTTTGGGAATAGTGGATGTGTGTGCGTGTGTGTGTGTGCGTGTATTAATTACAAATATTTATGTAGCGCTAAATCTGTTGTGGCTCAAAACTCCGAAACTCTGTGGTTTGTGTTGCACGCCGCATGTTGCATGTTGCTTTGTTTGCTGCTTTGCTGCTGTCTATTTACATGCATGTGACAAGTGCGTTTGAAATGCCCCACTCCTGTCCGTCTCTCCAACACAGCAGCCCCGCACTTTTTTGCTCTTTGCCCCGTCTACTCCTTTGACTGCCTCTTCAAATCGCTCGGCACAACTTTTTTTCTTTTTAATGACAATTTCAATTAATTTTCTGGAGCTCCAGAAAAATTATGCTTCCAACCGATTCATATTAAGGGCGCAGGGGGTCCAATTCGTTGCAAATGCAATGGTGTTTTTGTTGTTATTATTATGTCTTTGTGTTTAGTGCATTAACGGCACTTAATGGCACACAGGCACGTAAATATCAGGCAAAATGTTTATAAATGTATATTCCTATGTATGTTTGTTTGTAAGCGCCTGCGTACAAGTGCAATTGAGCAACAGACGAGCATAGGTATTTATAAGTACTTGTGTATTAAGTGTTTAGCGATGCTGAGTTTACATAATTAATACTTTAACATATTATATTTATTCTATGAGCCATCAGTGAGGTATCTAAGTTTAGGCTGAAGCCTGCAGTTAAAGAACGTTCAATTGTATTCATCAATTGTATATTACAACTCAATCTGTCGCTATGCTATCATAAATTCATCCTAGCCTTTTATGTGACCACAATTTTAATCGCAAGGAATTACAATCAAGTAATAAGCCCACATAAAATAGGTTAGGGTGAGAGAACTGTCCCTAGTTTAGAGAAATAGTTTTTGTAAAAGCTCTGTCGAAAACATCAACCAGCTGGGACGCGGCACCTTCCCAATTAAGAGATCGGACATTCCAGGTGCATGCCCTCAAATTGTAATCCTTATTTCGTTTGCCATGATCGTCATCAAAAGGGGAGTCTCTCATCCGAGGCTGTTGGTAATTTTTCATTAGGGGCGTTATTTACGTGACGGGTCGCAAACCCAGCGCACAACCCTGTGAAGGGTTTAGCTCGCCCTTAAACGGAAGTTCTTAGGCTACACAGAGGATACGTGGTCAAAGACCGGAAGTCATGAGCTGCTTAAGCCATATGTAAAAGAATCGTTTCTGGCCACTCCCAAGTGAATGGCGATCAGAGAACTTTCGTCACTTGCATGAACTTCTACACATGACTCCATCCTCCCTCGATAACAACATCTGATGAGTCGACGTTGCGAAAAGTTTTCGACGTCGAGACAAAAGATTTAAAGGCTTTTTGCGCGTTGCAATAAATAATAAAATCGCAACGATGAAACGATAAGTGGAAAGCTATTATGACTAAACTCACGACGCCATATGCATGTGGAAACTATAGGAACATTTAAAGTTGCAACGATAAACTATTTACAAATACTTAAAGTTGCACTATTTAAATATTCATACCATTTTCATTAAACAGGGAACAAGTAGTTCCAACACCTGTGGACTGCAAGTTTTCCGTTTAGTGCATTCTAAACAAAATACAGGTAGATTGTATGTGATCGCCTAAAAGTATGCAATAAATATTTAGAAATAATTAACTATTTAAGTACGAATAGTTGGAGGTGCTATAAAAGGTTCTAATCGACATGATTTGCAGGCAACAACAATATGTGTCAGCTAGGAATTGACATGATTACCAACTTTTTTTAGAAACTATTTAAGAAATTTTTTAGTGGCGAACGTAGATAAAAATTTGGGGGAGTTTAGGTAAAAGATCTTTATTACCCATATTTATTTTGCAAACTATTTAAGAGTTTTTATGATTTACCTTGTATATATAAAATTATTAAGTGTTATTTGTCTATGTATTTACATATATAACGTTATAAAATACAAAAAACACAGATCTACTGGGTCCGGCACTGTAACCAATTAAAAAAGCCATGAATTCGGTTTGGAAAATTATTTTTATTTATTTTAAAGTACAAAATGTGTGAAAATAATCACAAATTCAGGACCAATTCACTTTTACTCGATATAACCACCTTTTGCCTTAACTATGGCCTTGAGGCGGGCAAAAAACGAATCGCAAGCTGCCCGAATGTGACTCGCCGGTATTTTGGTCCACTCACGGACAATGGCTTTCTTCAGCATCTCGAGACTGGTGTATTTTTTACTTCGGACCTTGCTCTCCAAAATGGCTCAGAGAGAATAATCCATTGGATTCGCATCTGGTGAATTCGAGAGCCATTGTGTGGTCGTAATGAAGTTCGGAACGTTGTTTTTTAGCCATTCTTGGTCCACTCGCGCTTTGTGAGACGGTGCTGAGTCTTGTTGAAACGTCCATAATTTGCGACCGAAATGTTTGTTTGCCCACGGCTTCAAAGCAACCTGCAGAACACTTTCCCGATAATATTGCGCATTTACTTTGATGCCAGGCTCGATGAAAACAATTGGAGAGCGCCCTTCTGCGGTGACAGCGGCCCAAACCATTATTTGTGGCGGGTGCTGCCTCATGGTGGCCAACCGATGACTTAGATTCTCGTATGAACGGTCGGTCAAGTAAACCCTATCGTTTTGAGAGTTTACGAATTGCTCAATTGGAAAATTTTTTTCGTCAGAAAACACAATGTTCAGAATTTGACCGCTTTCGGCCAAGCGAAGCAACTGCTTCGCTCTCTCAAATCTTACTTGTTGCTACTTCGGTGTGGGATCATGGGCCTTTTGGAACTTGTAAGGCTTGACCTTGAGCTCAGTTTTCAATTTGCGTCGGATGCTGCAGTCTGATATTTCCAGTTCTTTAGCCATTTTGGTCGGCTCGAAAACTACTTATACAATAGTATGCATGTGTGCTTCCTTATAAACCATACAAAGATTTTCAAACTTCGGGAAGTCTTTATACCCCATATATCGGCTAGCATGTGAGGTGTCTCTATAAAACTTAGAGAGCGTGTTTTACTCATAAGAGTGTACATTTGTGCCTAAAATGGATAAAATTGGCCGAAAACTTGACTTAGCCCAAATAACTAATATCATATTTTTCGAACTTTACTCTGTATTAATTGGTAATAGTATGTGAGATACCTTAATGAAACCCAGGGAACATTTTTTAGTATGCGACATGCTAATAATAATATCGGGATGATACTTAAGCACTCCCATTTACTAAATATAATGATTTTCATTTTTCTATCAAACCTTATGACGTACATATATGTGGGCCAGTGTATGGGCTATATATATATATATGGAGATCATTTCGAGGTTCCTTACTTAAAAAACAACAACAACACAAAACCTTCAAATGTAATGGGAAATGTTTTTTTATCATTTGGAGGAACATTCTTTGGCAATTATTTTTTGAAGATTATCTCTTTCAAATATTGCCGAGACAGATGGTCCATCCGTTGAGTCCAATTTTTGCTGACTCCTTAGAGCATTTCGACTGGTAACTGCCGAATAACACGCTTGATGTTTTGGTCCAAGGTCTGAATCGAAGTGGGATTGTCCACATAGACTTTAGGCTTTACATATCCACAGGAAAAGTCTAACGGTGTGATATCACACAATCTTGATGGCCAAAGAACGGGCCCAAAAAGTTAAATTATCTGCTCACCGAAGTGTTCTCCCAATAAATCCATTGATTGATGCGATGTGTGGGAATTGGCGCTGTCTTGTTGAAACCAATTGTCGCCGAGATCACGAGCTTCAGTTTCAGGCATCAATCAGTTCCTTGTCATGGTGCGAAAACGGTCGCCATTGACGCTTAAGTTCTTACCGGCATCATTTTTGAAGAAATAGATATAAAACGATGATTCCACCGGCCCACAAAACACACCAAAACGTTGTTTTTTCTTGAATTTCTTCAGATTCCTTTTCGTTCTAAATGCGTCAATTTTGATTGTTTACTTACCCATTGAGCCAGAAATGGGTCTCAAAGGCTGAACAAAATCAGCCTCGAAAACGTCGGATCTTCTTTGAACTTTTCAAGAGCCCATAGAGCAAAGCGATGTCGCTTGGACAAGTTGAACGGCTTCAGTACTTGCTCAAGCTGTATTTTAATTTAAAATCTCGACGTAAAATGCGCCAAGTCGTTCCATACGTCAACCCAAGTTGCTGCGAATGGCACCGAATCAACGCTCCACGGTCTTCGTGCACACTCTCAGCTACGGCTGCCATATTTTTTTCACCGCATGCTGGACGTCGTCTATTCGGTCGGATACTATCCAATAATGAATGCTGACTCTCAAGATGGCTGGTGGTGTTGCCAATTGTACGCTCATTAGGCCGATTATTTTGAGCGGAGCGCGCGAAACACATTATTTCCACAATGTGAATTTTCGTAATAAAGTTGAACGATTTATAAACGTTGCTCAGTCGGAAATCTTTCCACGAGGAAATGCCAAACAATACTGTACACAAATAAGATGACAACTTGACACATCTCAAGAGTGATCTGTCAAAAAAAGACTATTGCAAAAGGTACCTCTACTTGGATCATCCGTTATATACCCTAACCATATATCTATTTCGATTATTTTTAGAAGACACAAACTATCGTTAGGAGAAAAACCCTATATTTCGGCATCAAAATGTTGAAGAATCGTTAAACAAATGGGTTACTCGATCTAGAGAGAATTTGTCGAATAATAGAGTCATATTTTCATTTGGAAACGTAAAAAAAACCCCCAATTTTGTCACTACCGCTTTGAAAGCAAATACCTTCTTTTCAATCTCATACAAATGGCTTTATGTAATTTGGAAGTACACCATAAATACATATGTATATATGCATGAAGTCAATCTAAGTTTGAAGTACCGTTTTATGCATACCAACTAGAATCGATTTCGAAATTCAAATGTCGCAAAATGACTGTCAAACTCACTCACCTTTGACAATTTCCTCGCTAACAGAGAGGTGCAAATTTGCGTGGCAACTTCTATGTATTTTAGTTATGCATGCAACGGCATTGACGATGCGAAAGGCAAATGCACATTACATATGCGCGCATACCTACGCACATACGTACATACATATTTATGTGCGCTGTGCAGATGCGAATTTGCATTCATATTTCCCGTGCATGGGTTAGGGCGAATAACGGCGTTTTTATGTGCACACATACAAATGCATATGTCTGTGTGTTGTTAATTAAAATTTTAATTTAAGCAAAAGCGGAAGTTAACACCGTGTACGAGCAGCAACACACACACACACACACACACTTACTTTACACTTACAAACATGTTGCATGCCACACAAACGTCGCCATCGTTGGTCGCATAAATACACGGGCAAATGTGGCAATAGCACTGTTGTGGGTCCTCAGCCGAGCACTGGGCGTATAACCGATATTCATTGGCCCTGTCGGAGTCCACTGTTGTAAGGTACATATGTATGTGCATGTGTATATATGTATGTATATATGTATATGTATATTAGTATATGCGAGTGCGCATATGGTTAAAATTGAATTCCATTTGTGAGGACAGTTGTTGGCTCGCAATTTAATGTAAATTCAATTTCGCGGCCCTTTTTGCAAGTGTTTTTCTGTCTTTCGCCCTTCACACCCCTCGTTTACTTTCGCGCTCTTCGCTTTTTTCGCTCTCTTTTCTTTGCCTTATGTCATTTTTCTTTATCTGTGTGTGTCAACACTGACTTAAATGAGCATTTATTCAAATAACTGTTTATACGTCAATATGTCAGTATGTATGTAGATAATTCATTTGTAAGCAGGTAGCGGGGTACTTCAATAAATGGACCAACATATTCACCATTCAGCGAAATTACTGCTAACAGCAATTTTGTAGCGTTAAATAATGTGCAGCATTCATTAACACTCTTGCATACATGCCCTGTAGGAAATTGTATCGTATGGTTATAGAGAAATTAAGGAAAATTAAAGCAAACCCTGACTTTATTTTTGACCAACGAAAAGGTGTTGAGAAAACTTTATACCTATCAATATTATTTTAACTGGTTAAATGTTTCATTTTTATACTATTATCCTCAAGACGCTCATATATGTAAGTAGTATGTCGGAACCGCCGATTTCGAACTTCTATAGTACACTCGAAGTGTAACCAATTAAAAAAGCCATAAATTCGGTTTGGAAAATTATTTTTATTTATTTTAAAGTACAAAATGTGTGAAAATAATCACAAATTCAGTACCAATTCACTTTTGCTCGATATGACCACCTTTGCCTTAACTATGGCCTTGAGACAGTCAAAAAACGAATCGCAAGCTGCCCGAATGTGACTAGCCGGTATTTTGGTCCACACAGACTTTGGCTTTCTTCAGCATCTCGAGACTGGTGTATTTTTTACTTCGGATCTTGCTCTCCAAAATGGCCCAGAGAGAATAATCCATTGGATTCGCACCTGGTGAATTCGAGAGCCATTGTGTGGTCGTAATGAAGTTCGGAACGTTGTTTTTCAGCCATTCTTGGTTCACTCGCGCTTTGTGAGACGGTGCTGAGTCTTGTTGAAACGTCCATGGTTTGCGACCGGAATGTTTGTTTGCCCACGGCTTCAAAGCAGCCTCCAGAACACTTTCCCGATAATATGTCGCATTTACTTTGACGCCAGGCTCGATGAAAGCAATTTGAGAGCGCCCATCTGCGGTGACAGCGGCCCAAGCGGCCCGTTAAGTAAACCCTATCGTTTTGAAAGTTTACGAATTGCTCAATTGGAAAAATTGTTTCGTCAGAAAACACAATGTTCGGAATTTGACCGCTTTCGCCATGCAAAGCAACTGCTTCGCTCTCTCCAGTCTTACTTGTTGCTGCTTCGGTGTGAGATCATGGGCCTTTTGGAACTTGTAAGGCTTGACCTTGAGCTCATGTTTCAATATGCGTCGGATGCTGCGGTCGGATATTTTCAGTTCTTTAGCCATTTAATTTGCTCTTCGTTGTGGATTTCGCTCAAGTCGCTTCTTCACTTTCCGAACCATCTCACGTGACGTTGCAGTCTTTTGATGACCACCTCCATGGCGTTTTGCGATGCTACCAGTATCATTGTAACAGACATTAAGGTGTTTGAGCTCACGAACAATTGCTGGCTGTGATTTTCCAGCTAAATATAAAGCAATCACACTATTACGTTTGAATTCCATCGCTGATCACTTTTTTTGCGTTCACTTTTGGCAAAACGCTTTTGTACGCTTGTGAACAATACTCCGAACTGTCATTCAGCAAATTTATAAACAGCTGATTCCTGTGAGACAGCTGCGCAAACGGTCGGAATTTGGTTACATTTCGAGTGCTGGACCCTGTATATATCTACCATAAATACTATATAATCAGAATCAAATTCTTACTTGAACAACTTTTTCATTTGAATAGATATCCTCACGAAATTTTAGTATTGTCTAAGGCAATAATATTTCCTTCTATAAATGGGGTAGTCTTGGACAGCAAACTGTTGTGGAAGCACAAAGTGGAATAAAGAAAGCAGCAAAGCTTTATATGCGTATAGGCAGATGCTCTGCACAATCTGGGGCTCTCTCCCTCTCTCATGCGCTGCTGCTACACAGCTATAGTAAGACCTATTCTGCTCTACGGTGCAGTATAGTATGGTAGACAGGGGACGGAAATCCTCCTATCGGAAGTTAATGGAAAGCGTTGAGAGGCTCGCTGCGCTGTGCATAACGGGAGCTTTAAGAACAACTCCAATGGCGGCGCTTGAACTGGCACTAAACTTGCCACCTATAGAACTCTTCGCTGAAAACTGCGCATCAAAATCGGCGGACGACTACTGGCTGCAGGAGAATTTACATGTAGAACCTTCGGACATAGCTAGGATAATGGTGGTTTAGGCAAACACCGACTACATGACCCCACTATTCAACTGTGAAAGAAGGTTCAAAGTAAACATGGGAAAAAATGGCTGGCGTAAAGGTATGTTAGTTACGCGCAACACTCTAATCATCTATACTGATGGCTCGAAAATGGTGTTTGTGCATTGTGTTTGGACGATGGTGTTTGTGCGGGAATATAATGTCCAGACGAGTTAGGCATAAGGCGTCCTTTTAGGTTGCCGGACCCGTATATCTCAAGCTGAGATCTTTGCTACTGCGCAAGCAGCGGAGTTGGCCTCTAATGCATCTGCAGGCAATTCCAGAGTCAACATTTACGTAGACAGGCATGCAGCAATCAAGGCAGTAACCTCGTATCGCATATCGGCCTAAATTATCTTGAAAAGCAGAGCAGCAGTGGAAACTGTTGCGGGAAGTGAGCAACTTCACTTTTATTGGGTTTATTGGGTGCCAGCCTAGATCGGAAGTACACAGCACTCCTATTGGAACTCGATAAAAGAGACTGTAGGAACATGAGCGGAATGCTAACTGGTCACTGTCTGGTGGCAGCACACGACCGCAAGATGTGGCTGACAGATTAAGAAGAAATTACTTTTGGCTACTAATATTATATAAGCTATACCTCAGAAGAAACCTAAATTCATAAGCTAGTTTTTGATACCCTGTTCTGATGTCAACCGTATTCTAGTGTCGGCGCGTTGCATCGGTCAGCGTAATAATAGTCTTAAGGGACAAGGTCTAGCCTATAAGACGGGTGAGACGAAACTCCACCGCTACTGTTTTCGAATTAGTTCGTAACCGCTCTTGCAACATGAGATCGAGCGCTGTCATAATGGAAAATTATTGCCGAGTGTCTAGCCGCAAATTCCAGGCATTTTCAGTAACTGCTCACTTCAATTTGATGAGTTTATGTCGTTAGCGTTCCTCATTAACGGTTTCATCCGGTTACAGAATGACCTTCTGCTTTCAAAAAATGCACACCTTGGCATCATAAATATTCAGGTTTTAACATTGATTGGGCTGGTTGGCCAGGTTTCACACATGACATTCTTCCTTGTAGGGCTGTCGTAATGGATCTATTTTTAATCGACATCGTTCAAGCAGCATTTCTGACATACGAAATGGTATTTCAACGTCTCTTGGCTTCAATGCAAATAGCAAGGAAATTGGCTTGCTTTTTAAACATTTGAAATGGCTGATTAATACTCTCAAAGACTTTGTGTAATTTTGTTGTGTTTGATTTCAGTTCCTCTTCTTCATTGGCTTTTACTTTATTCGATATTGAACCGAAATTTTATGAACTATCACCGGTGTTTCGTATCGGAACATTTAAGAAGATATTCGATTTCGATATTCCAACGATGCCGGTCTCAAGCACCAATTCCTTTATTTTATTAACGTATGCATCATCAGTTGATGTTGATGTCGGTCCTGAACGTGGTTCGTCGTCAACGCGATCTCGACTTTCTTTGAATAATTTGGACCAATCAAAACAAATTCACCGAATGCGTATACCAACATTCTGAACGTTTCGGCACCAGAAATTTGATTCCGCTTGTTTAATAATTTCACTTATCGTAAAAATCGCCAAATGCACTTTATGTACTTCAGAAAGACAAGCCTATATATTTTGATGTGACATTTGGCTTAGATGTCACTGATAATCATACCAACCTAAAAAAAAAATATTTCGACGAATGTGATTTCAAGCGAAATTTAAATTAAAAAGTCTTACCATTTTTTGCCCACAGTCAATAGTACACTGTACATACAGCACTGGAATCAGCTGTTTATAAATTTGCTGAATGACAGTTCGGAGTATTGTTCACAAGTGTACATATTGAAAAATGAGCTCAAGATCAAGCCTTGAGTTCCAAGTTCCAAACAGCCCATGATCCCACACCGAAGCAGCAACAAGTAAGACTTGAGAGAGCGAAGCAGTTGCTTCGCTTGGCCGAAAGCGGTCAAATTCCGAACATTGTGTTTTCTGACGAAAAAAATATTTCCAATTGACCAATTCGTAAACTCTCAAAACGATAGAGTTTACTTGACCGACCGTTCATACGAGAATCTAAGTCATCGGTTGGCCACCAGGAAGCAGCACCCGTCACAAATAATGGTTTGGGCCGCTGTTACCGCAGAAGGGCGCTCTCCAATTGTTTTCATCGAGCCTGGCGTCAAAGTAAATGCACAATATTATCGGGAAAGTGTTCTAGAGGTTGCTTTGAAGCCGTGGGCAAACAAACATTTCGGCCGCAAACCATGGACGTTTCAACAAGACTCAGCACCGTCTCACAAAGCGCGAGTGAACCAAGAATGGCTGAAAAACAACGTTCCGAACTTCATTACGTCCACACAATGGCTCTCGAATTCACCAGGTGCGAATCCAATGGATTATTCTCTCTGAGCCATTTTGGAGAGCAAGATCCGAAGTAAAAAATACACCAGTCTCGAGATGCTGAAGAAAGCCATTGTCCGTGAGTGGCCCAAAATATCGGCGAGTCACATTCGGGCAGCTTGCGATTCGTTTTTTGCCCGTCTCAAGGCCATAGTTAAGGCAAAAGGTGGTCATATCGAGCAAAAGTGAATTGGTCCTGAATTTATGATTATTTACACACATTTTGCACTTTAAGATAAATAAAAATAATTTTCCGAACCGAATTTATGGCTTTTTTAATTGGTTACACTTCGAGTGCCTGTACATATATTGTGTTTCACAGTCGCTGGCTGGACAGATCTACTTGAAAATTTCACACGACCTTCTTAGATATATTTGTTAGGTAATGAAGTAATAAGATTTATAATAATAATTTCTAAGCCACTCTAAAGTGTAAATTTTTCCGCACAAAAATACTTTTTTTGTTAAAAATCAAAATCAAAAAATCAACGAGCCCTTCGATGATTATTTATTTTGAACTTGAATATGCTTTTTCACTGACGGACTTTCTTTTTCGAAAGTATTCCAGAAAATCGGCTACTGGATGAAGGAAACCTAAAATTTTACAAAATATATAACTGATTATTATTATTCCCATTTATTTAATCTTTCTTCAAAAAAATGACAAAAAAAGGTTTTTTCGGTCTTTTAACCCCTTGCAAGTCAAAACAAATACATTGTTTTTTGGATTTTTTTCTTTCCTATGGCTTCATTAAATTTTATAAAAACAAGTAAGGAAGGGCTAAGTTCGGGTGTCACCGAACATTTTATACTCTCGCATGGTAAAGTGATAATCGAGATTTCATAATACGTCATTTACATATTTTTCAAATACCGTATTTTTGTAAAGTTTTATTCCGCTATCATCATTGGTTCCTAATGTTTATACTCGTATTATACAGAGAAGGCATCAGATAGAATTCGATATAGCGTTATATTGGAAGAAGGCGTGGTTGTGAACCGATTTCACCCATATTTCGTACGTGTCATCAGGGTGTTAAGAAAATATTATGTACCGAATTTCATTGAAATCGGTCTAGTAGCTCCTGAGATATGGTTCTTGGTCCATAAGTGGGCGGCGCCACGCCCATTTTCAATTTTTAAAAAAAGCCTGGGTGCAGCTTCCTTCTGCCACTTCTTCCGTAAAATTTAGTGTTTCTGACGTTTTTTGTTAGTCGGTTATCGCACTTTTAGTGATTTTGAACATAACCTTTGTATGGGAGGTGGGCGTGGTTATTATCCGATTTCTTCCATTTTTGAACTGTACATGGAAATGCCTGAAGGAAACGACTCTGTAGACTTTGGTTGACATAGCTATAGTAGTTTCCGAGATATGTACAAAAAACTTAGTAGGGGGCGGGGCCACGCTCACTTTTCCAAAACAATTGCGTCCAAATATGCCCCTCTCTAATGCGATCCTTTGTGCCAAATTTCACTTTAATATCTTTATTCATGGCTTAGTTATGACACTTTATAGGTTTTCGGTTTCCGCCATTTTGTGGGCGTGGCAGTGGGCCGATTTTGCCCATCTTCGAACTTAACCTTCTTATGGAGCCAAGGAATACGTGTACCAAGTTTCATCATGATATCTCAATTTTTACTCAAGTTACAGCTTGCACGGACGGACGGACAGACGGACGGACAGACAGACATCCGGATTTCGACTCTACTCGTCGCCCTGATCACTTTGGTATATATAACCCTATATCTGACTCTTTTAGTTTTAGGACTTACAAACAACCGTTATGTGAACAAAACTATAATACTCTCGTTAGCAACATTGTTGCGAGTATAAAAATTCATGCTGGGTGTGCGCTTATAATGCAACCAACTCAATCCGACTTCTCGACAACACATCATTAAGTGTAGTGTTGTGGGTGGCAAACAGTTGTGGCATGCCACATACGCTTTCCGCTTACAATGCCGCCGAACAAAGGGTTGAGTTTCCCCACTTCATTCATCACTTACTGTACATTTCGATGTGTGTGTACATATGTGCTTGTGATGTCGCACAATGTGGCAGCAAGTATGTGAGAGGCAGTTAACACAAACACACCTGATGCTTGGTTTGCGTACAAATAAATATTTGTCTGTATGTATGCATGTATGCATATGTGTTTGTGTGAATGTTTTTAAATATTCCAACGGCACATTTGCCAAGAGCAAGCGCTCATCAACTGCCTAATTAAGAATTATGATTTTCACATCATTTTATGAATACAAACACAGACACACAACCGCACATACATACATTTTCCTCACTTCAGTGATTACAACGGTATACTATATATTGTATATGTATGTGTTTGTGTGCTTGTGTCAACTTGGCGATGATTTATTTGTATTAAGCGGTCGTTTTAAGTATTTATTTATGTACACAAATGAGTATTTAAAAATACATTATACTTGCGGCATTAAATTGTTGAAAGGTAAATGTCGGCACTTGCGCAAACAAGTGTGCAACTTCATTGCAAATGCAAAGCTTTTTCCATATTTTTTTTATCCGGTTAATACACATAATTGTCAATACACACATACAAACGTAAGCTTCCATTTGCCATTTTTGTTGACAGTTTGTACGTAATTGATGGCATAAAATGAAATTATTCAAGAAGTTAATGGATATTAATTTGCGCGATATTTATTGGCAGAACTTATATATTTTTGACACAGAAAATTCGCGAATCCTTTTTTGATTGAATAAAAAATTTATCTGGAGAACATTTTATTACATACGAGGGTAGCAAGGCCCATTTCTATGAACTTTTTTCACCTAAGTGTTATAAGTATTATCTAAAACGAAGCGAGATAGATATGGGGTTTTATACAAGGTCTGTCGCAAAAGAAACAGGACTGTTAAAAAAACAACAAAAAATTAATATTTTTCAAAAGTTATATTTTTTTATTCAAAGTAGTTTCCTTGTGCTTCGATACAGCGTTTAGCCCGGTCAATTAGCATTTCAAATGAGTGTTTAAGGTCATTTTTCGAAATGCTCTTGAGAATATCGGTCGTCGCCTTTTGGATAGCTGAAATGTCCTGAAACCAGTGTCCTTTCATGGGCAAATGAAGTTTTCCAAATAGGTACAAATCACAGGGTGCCAGATCAGGTAAGCAGGGTGAGTGATTAATGGTTAATATGGAGTTTTTTGTCAAAAAATCAGTGACAAGCGTCGACCGAAGACACGGCGCATTATCGTGCAACAGTCGCCAGGACCCTGCCTCACGGTATTGTGGTCGAGCACGACGAATGCGTGACAAAAGACGCTTCATAACACCAAGGTAAAACACAGCATTAATCGTTTGGCCAGGTGGGACGAACTCTCGGTGTACAATACCCTCGGAATCGTAAAAACAAATCAGCATTGTCTTTATTTTTGACTTTTGAAGACGACTTTTTTTCGGCTTCTTTTGATCGTCACAGAGGTCCTCACGACCTTCTTGGAATCGCTTAAACCACACATGCACATTACTACGGGATAGGCACTGATCACCTTAAACTTTTTTCATCATTTGAAATGTTTCAGTAAACGTTTTCCCAAGTTTAAAACAAAATTTAATATTTGCTCTTTGTTCAAAATGCATTTTACGACTGATGACCAAAAGCTGCTGTCACTTTTTGATTGATAACATCGATTGTAGTTATCCAATTGTCTTAAAATTTTTGCGAAATGTCAACAAGAGATCAAACTTTTTATTTCATATACCCACCAATACCCAGAAACAGTTACATTTAAAAAAAGTTCAATATATGATATAAATCATCAGGATAGCGAGACGAGTTGAATTGCGAGTGACTGGCTGTCTATCCGTTCTTCCATACAAACTGTAACTTGAGTAAAAAGTAAGATATCTTGATGATATAGGCATCGTATCCCTGGCACGCAGACAAAACTTTATTAAAGAAGACCTATAAACTGTCATAACTAAGCACTAAAATGTGATATAAAACTGTTATTTGGTACAGGAGATAGCAGGAGCGAGGGCCACCTGTGGGCTGAAAATTATGAAAAAGTGGTCGTGGCCACGCTCCCATTTGGTTTAATGTACATACTATACATATTATAAACCACTTAAGCTACAATAACCAAATTCGTTTACGACAAATACCTTTAGTACCCCCATTGACATTGTAAAAACGGATTCTAACTGCGCCCACTTCCCACACAGCGGTACTGTTCAAAACTGTGAAAAGCTCAATAAATCAATAACTAATTACGCCAGAGACATTAAATTTTACCACCGGAATGGTATGAGAGAGCTTTATGGGAGCTGGTGTGAAAATTGGACCATGGGCGTGGTACAGACCCCTTTTAGGTAAAATCACATATCTCAGGACCTCCTCGACCGATGTCAACCAAATTCGAACTACAAAAAATCGGACTACAACCTACTTCTTAGACAACACAATTTTAAATTTCATTTGATTCTTTCCTTTGCAGAGTACAAATCACGAAACAATTAATATAACGAGATAAACTTTGCACGAATAATTCTTTTAGAGTATTCCTTCATATGACCAAAAATTGTTCAAATCTAAATAATACTGTTTAAGCACTTAGGTACCAAATATGTGGACCCCAGTACCTTTAGTTGACTTTTGACCGAAAATATCTGTCATTGTGTGAGATATGTACTTGTAATTGAAATTCAGGAATATTCTTTTGCTGGTAATGGTATGTCTGTGTGTCTTAATATACAATTTTTCGAACTTTCTGATGACTTTGTACCTCATATATCGGCCAACATGTGAGTTATCTCTGTGAAAATGTGAGAGCGAGTTTTACTGAGAACAGTGTGTCTTTGTGCCTAAAAAGGATAATATTGATTGAAAACTTGACCTAGGTCCTATGTAACAAACATATAACATCCGGCTGATCTTATTCCGCATGATTGGTGATGGTATCTTAATGAACCTCAGAGAATATATTTTTAATATGTGGCATACTCTGAAGCATCTCGAAAAAAAAGTTGAATTGCGGTGCCGCTCGATGTGAGATCATCCGAAATCAAAATATCAAAATTATATTATTATATAATCGCTTTGCACAGGTAACGAAGGCTTATTTCCGAAATTTGAACACCTTTGTGAAGACTTTGAGGGAAAAGCCGTATTTTTTAGAAGAAAAAATATAGTTAGTTATCAGTAATTTGAAAAAAGCTTTTCAATGTTACCTCTTAAGTATTCAAAATTTCAAACCGATTGGGGCCGTAGTTATGAAATCATTAAGGACACCGACTTTGAAAGCTTGAGTGGTGAGGAAATCTCTTCAAAGTTTTGAAATAAATATGATGTATAATTATAAACTATATACTTGTAAATTCGTCAAGTTTGCTCCAATAGAATTAAAGAAAAAAAAAATCAAAAAAGAATTTACAGCTCAGTCTTAAATGAAGGGCGATCCATTTCGAGGTTCCCTACTTAAAAAAAAAAACACAGAAACTTTAATTGTAATAAAGAATGCTTGCTATCATTATCATTCGAAAGAGCTTTCTTTGAAATTTATTTATTGAAGATTATATCTTTCAAATGTTGACCGCGGCTACGTCTCAGACGGTCCATCCATTGAGTTCAATTTTCGAAGACTCGTTTCAGCATTTCGACTGGTATCTGGCGAATGTATGAGTGATATTTTGCTCCAAGACCTAAATCGAAACGGGTTTGTCCGCATGGACTTTATGCTTTATATATCCTCACAGGAAAAAGCCTAACCGTGTGATTGGAATTGGATTGGATTGGATACCAAAGGACCGACTCAAAACGTTAACGCCGTCTTGTTGAAACCAAATGTCGCCATTTTTGAAGAAATGTGGACCAATAACTCCACCGGCGCTCAAACTACTCCAAACCGTTTGTTTTTTTTTTTTCTTGATGAAATCGCAGCTCTTGAATATCTTAAGGTTGCCCTTCGGCCCAAATGCGGACATTTTGTTTGTTTAAATACCCATTCAGCCAGATCTGGGCCACATAGCTAAACAGAATTCTTAGAGCGAAGCGATATCGCTTGGGAAAGTCGAGCGGCTTCAGCTTCTACACAAACTGTATTTTGTACGCTTTCAATTTAAAATCTCAACGCAAAATGCGCCAAGTCGTTCCATACGTCAGTCCGAGTTGCTGCGAACGGCACCGAATCGACTCTCCACGGTCTTCGTGCACACTCTCAGCTACGGCTGCTATATTTTCTTCACCGCATGCTGGACGTGGTCTATTCGTTCGGATACTATCCAATAATGAATGCTCGGTATCAAGATGGGGTATGGTGTTGCCAATAGTACGCTCAGTAGGCCGATTAGTTTACCATAAGTTGAGCGAAGCGCGCGAAACACATTCTTTACAGAACATGAATTTTCGTAATAAAGTTGAACGATTTCTAAACGTTATTCAGGCGTAAGTCTTTCCACATGAAATGCCAAACAATACTGAACAAAAATAACATGACAGCTTGACACGATTCGCACGTGATCTGTCAAAGGAAGGCTATTGAAAAAAGTAATATCTACATGGATCACTCGTTATTTGTCATAACTTCTATCTTAGAACCAGCATCAAAACCAACAACAACGTCAGCCTCGAAATCCAACGCAGAATATCTCTTGCCAACAGGCGCTACTTCGGACTAAGTAAGCAATTGAGAAGTAAAGTCCTCTCTCAACGAACAAAGACCAAACTCTCTAAGTCACTCATTATTCCCGTCCTGATATATGGTGCAGAGGCATTAACGATGACAACATCTGATGTGTCCACGTTACGAGTTTTCGAGAGAAAGGTTCTGTGGAAGATTTATGGTCCTTTGCGCGTTGGCCACGGCGAATATCGCATTCGATGGAACGATGAGCTGTGTGAGATATACGACGACATTGACATAGTTCAGCGAATTAAAAGACAGCGGCTACGCTGGCTAGGTCATGTCGTCCGAATGGACGAAAACACTCCAGCTCTGAAAGTATTCGACGCAGTACCCGCCGGGGAAGCAGAGGAAGAGGAAGACCTCTACTCCGTTGGAAAGACCAGGTGGAGAAGGACTTGGCCTCGCTTGGAATCTTCAAATGGGACCACCTTGCGAAAAGGAGAAACGACTGGCAAAGGTGTCAAAGAGAAAGATGTATGCTTTGACATTTCATCATGAATAGACTTACTAACGCTGTTGTGAACTCGGCTCGGCTCGTTTACTTTACTTAAACGTAAGCGGTTTCTACGCCAATAAAAGAGAAGAAGAAGTTAAAAATATTACACCCTTAATACTGTCTAGAGGAGTGGCTGTTTGAAACTCATTAACCGTTTTCGACTTAGAACATACAATACCCCTCATTAGCATGCTTGAAGACAGCAATGACGTCAGTGCACCCGAAAATAGTCAGTAAACACAAAATATACTTACGCTGTGAATGCAAAATACTATTGCGACTTTCTAGTTCCGATAACTATCTGTCTCACTTGTGAGAACATTTAATTTAGATATGAGCATCCAGTATATAACCGATACCTACCGAGTACAAGCAAAACAAATAAACACAAGAACCATAAAAGCAAGGAAAATAAAACAACGCCGATAACATTTGTTCACTGCTGACTTGCATATTTGAATATAAATATGTATGAGAAGGCCGTACCAGTTATATTATCAGCTAGAAATAATTATGTGTCAACATACATTAATGTACTCCACATATACATACATATATACATATGTAACGCGTCTAAGTGAGCATCGCTTCCGCAATGTCGCTGGAAAAGCATTTCGCTTCCGAGCGTTGTACGCACGAGCGTCGCTCGTAGTCCCACAAATACTGGAAGGGGCACTGGAAGATCATCAAATAGCCATTCGAGCAGAAGTAGTAGTAGCCGCAATTACGCGGATGCGGTATGTAATCGTAAACGCCACGATTGCATATCAAACGCACCGGCCGATCATACTAAAAGCAAAAACAATTATTGCAAGTGGCAACACTGGCAAAACTAAAGCAAAAGAATACAACTAACCGGACAATATAAATTGCTTTCTCGTTCGCAATGCGACGTCTCCTGATTGAAGTAACTATTCCGCGCACAAATCATTGGTATGGCAATACCGTTATAGCAGACATAGTATGCGGCACAAGACTGGGTGTTGGGTAGATACATAACATTTTCTAGGCCATAGCGCCGCGGACACAATGGCGTCTGTGCCATCGCGGTAGACGAGCCGGTGTTGCCGACGTCGATGGCATTTAGCGCCAAACCAGTTACAGCCTCGCTACCAAGAATACCGCCACCAAATCCATCTAATGGTTGTGGCTCTTGTTTTGCTTGCTGTTGACTTATCAATTGTCCACCGAAGGCATTGACGGGATCCACACGCAGACCGTCAGTGCTCGCCACGCCCGAACCGAAACCTTGTTGACTGCTGTACGGTTTATCTTCACCCGACAATTGCTGACCCACTTTACACACGACCGAGGCGCGTTCGTCACATTTACCCTCTTTCTCGTTGAAGTAGTTGTCAGCGAGGCAAGCGCCTTCGAAGGAATTTTTGCCATCACAATAGATGTATTTGGCGCAATCTTCCTGGCTCGCAACATACTTCTGTTCGTTTTCAAAACCAATGCATTCACGATAGGATTTACCGCGCACCGAAGCGTTCAAAACGGCCGCGAAGACAAGTAGTACATGAACAGTACATTTATTTGGTAACATTGTTGTTGCTGTGTTCAAGGTTTTCCGTTCAATAATTTCTGAAATCTGCAGCTCCACTCATCAATACAGAAATTTGCGTGTTTACTTTGCGAATATCGAAAAATCACTGGAATTCAGTTGTTTGACAATTTCGGTAGGCATTCTCTACTTCTGTGTCTTGTTATCTTCGAAGATTGCTCATTTGTTATTACCAGATACTTACGCCACATACCTACATAGATATATTTTTATCAAAGTAGAGATACCCGGTTTCATCCTCAAAAATTTTTCAGTGATTTTGAACTAAATTCGGTGCAAAGTTCGCACATACCGATCACTTCATTTGCATGACAATTCGATACACGCTTTAATAATCACCACAGTCTAGTCATTCTAAGATGATTCTATAAATTTAAACAACCTTCGGTGAAAATTGGAAAAAGAGGAAGCTGAAATTTTCATCCCAAAAAAATTGTCCGTTTCTCGTTCGTAGAGAACCAAAAATGTTATATAAATATTATATAGTATTATTATCGGCTTGCAATATCTTGTCTCTGGAGGTTGAGATATTGTTCTTCAATGCCAATGAAAATTATTTTGTCTTTATGTTTTTATATATTTTATCAGCTAATACTTAATTCTCACTTAATGGAAGTAAGGAAGTTAAAATCGTTGATTATATTTCAGCTTGTTCTTCGATAATCCAATTCCTCAGTAAGTATATCAAGAATAAGATTGGTCAGTTACACACTTTAGTGGACAACGCTCATATTGATGTTATGATCATAATCAGACAACTATACGATCTACATACGTATGTTGACTCTTTATATTTCGTGATTTAACAAGACTAGTGTTGTAATATGGAAACTCACAAATCTATCGTAACGTTTGACATTTGTAATGGTATGCTTACTCAGTAACTTACAGTAGCTTAAATGAAATTAAATCTCGAACTTTTTCGCGCGATTATTTTTTACAATTTTCGACGTAGATTAACTGGTCAAGAGTGCATAGATGAACTTAATTAAATGACGATAAAGCACCATCAAGCACCAGTATTTTTCGATGGTATGGCGAATTCGTAGAAATCATCCAAAATCAATTCATGTTCCGGAAATTATTGATACTGTGCGGAAACTGATATTACGAAATGGTATGAGACCTATCGTGGTATTGAGACTATGTGGTCATTTGTGGGACTAGCCTGATTTGGAAGCTCAATATATGGGAACATCTGTAAATCCTTACTGAATAGCAACAAAAACAATTCATTTTTAATGCGGATGTTTACCGGTGATGAAAAGTGAACAACTTCCGAATAATTTAAATAAATGATATTTCAAAAATTGTATTTTTCTACGTTGGTAGGACTGTCCTTAATTACTATGCCAAATATGAGCGTGATTTGTCAGCCAGTTTTTTCACACTAGCTGCTTAAGTCGGTACACCTCAGTAGTGCGTTACAATTTTTACAATTGATAAAAATATCGAACAAAGAATTTGTCTCAAATTTTGTATTTCTAACCAATTTCGGAATTGTTGTGAATGTTGAAAAAGGCTGACGGTGATTCTTTATCTTCTTTTCTCGGTTACTCGGTTATAGCCGAGTTAACAACAAAGCGCCAGTCGTTTCTTCTTTTCGCAAGGTGGCGCCAATTGGAGATTCCAAGCTAAGCCAAGTCCTTCTTCCACCTGGTCTTTCCAACGGAGTAGAGGTCTTCCTCTTCCTCTGCTTCCCCCGGCGGGTACTGCGTCGAAGACTTTCAGAGCTGGAGTGTTTTCATACATTCGGACGACATGACCTAGCCAGCGTAGCCGCTGTCTTTTAATTCGCTAAAATATGTCAATGCCGTCGTGTACTCGGGTATCCGCCATTGCCAAAGTGCAAAGGACCATAAATCTTTCACAAAACCTTTATTTCGAAAACTCGTAACGTCGACTCATCAGATGTTGTCATCGTCCATGCCTTTGCACCATATAGCAGGACGGTGCAAAGTTGTCGCTATACGGCGCATATTTTTATGAATGAAGACACTGATTTCTTCATTAATTCAAGTCTAAGAATCCTCCTTCACACAACCTTCTAAGCGAACAGACTGCGCCGTATAGCGACAACTTTGCATTTTTTTGCTGTTCATGAGATCAGAGTCCCATACTTTTGAACACTGATTCTTATGTAAAATTTAACGAGGAATCGAATGAAAAAGTCAATTTTGAAAACAAGTTGGTGGAAAAGCACAAAAAATGGGATTTTTGGAAAAAAGTTGTTTTTTTTTTGGATTTTGAAAATTTTTTGGATTTTGAAAATATTTTTATCAGAAAGCTGAGATTTTTTTACATAAAATTGGATAACTGCAAAATTTTTTTCACTCAATTTTGAGGTCGTTAAAAAATAAAAGAAATAGTCATTTTTTTTGTTTGATCTCAATTTGAATTGCGCGCCAAAAACAATGGAGCAACTTTGACCACTAAAAAGTTTACAGATATTCTTATTTTGGTCTATATTATGATATTATAAAGTTTCGTCAAAATCGGAGAACCACGGGTACAAACCCATGTCGCCAATTGATGGAATGGCCCATATATATACCATGGAGCTTTCTGCGAGATGAACTGTGAATTTTTCAAAAAAAAAAAACTTCAATCCACACCAGTTGTTTTTATGTGTTAATATAAGTATATATTTATTTAGTAGATATGACTAACATTGTACTCTTATGCTAAATATTTATTTAATACACTAACAATATAAAAGTGTAACGCTTTACGCAAACACAAAAGAATTGAAATACAATTAAAAAAAAGAAAAAGAAAAAACAATTAAAGTTTTCAATACAAAATGTGATAATCAAATTAAGGCTTCACAATAAATGTGAAAGAAGAAGCTAAATGCATACATGTGTGCAGCAGCAGCGCCGTTAATGCAATAAAGTGTGACCGCAAACTGGGAGGAGGAGGAGCAAGACAATACATACATACATATAAGTATATGGCATATGCTTATAAGGATTTCGAGACGCGCCGCGCTGCCTGCGGGACTGGAACACACACATTACAAGCCAACAACCTGCGCGGACTCCAGCTTGAACACACACGGCTACACTTTCGGGTGGAGGGGCACACATGTTTGTCTGTATGTATGTATGTTTGTGGATATGCTGGACCGTGGATCGCCGTATACTTATTTCCAGTAGAAAAGATGGGCGCTGCGCACGTCGAAGTGGTAGAAACGCAGCAACATGTAATCCTGCCATTTAGTGGGCAACAATCTGCGCCAAAACAATAAAGTAAAGAGTGAGAAAGGCGAAAAGGAAAACAAAAAATGCGAAAATTGTATGAGCAATGCAGTAAAGTGAATTAAAATAGAATAAATGCGAAAAGTGCAACGGCAACGCGTTTCGCAATTGCAACATAATTAAATAATAACTGTTAAGTGGCGCATTCTTACCAAGGCAAGCGCTTTTTATGTTCCGTTTTCTCTTCATTTTTTATTTTTTTTTGTTTTTTTTTATTTTGCCGCCACTTTCTTAATTGAATTTAATTATTTGCCGCGTTGGCAACAATGGCCAGACACACACACACACACATTACGTTCGCATAAAAGCGTACTCACCTGAGCAGCCACACAGTGAGCGCGAATATTTTCGGCACGTAGACCAAGCGCTCATTGTAGAGGACACCGCGCACGATCTTCTCAGCGACGTAAGGTGTCGGCAAGCCCGGATAACTGGCCATTATGCTGGATTTGCACACGAGCAGCCATGCAAGCAGTGTTGTTATTGTTGTACAGCACATGATTTGAGGTTAATCCAATTACACGCACGCGTTGGTTATAACAGTTGGTGATTGTCATAAAAATTACAATATAAAATAATTAAAGAATCAATAAGAATACATGCGCACACATGCATTTGGGTATATATCGGGTATATTAAGGGGGGCTTCGTGGAAGTGTTCATGCGTTTTGTAGCCATATAATCGCAGAAGGAAGGCGGAAGTGCGAGAATGTGGGGCAGGAGTAGTGATTGTAGGCATACATTTTTATATATTAGGGTGGTACTACTTAAGAAAAAAAAACGCAAAATTTGAAGGCATGTCTTCTGTATCTGAATACAACTTTAGTCAAGCATATAATTTTTGGTAAACTGTAAGATGGCTAAGACGACCTTTGCAAGTTTAAATTGTTAATTCACTTTCTGAGAAACACCGTTATGCATATATCGGGTTTTTCAATAGGGACGCTACAAAAGTAGACTGATGGGGACAGCAAACTACCCCATATTTTTCCCCGCCATTTCTCTTCAGTATGCTTTGCCATTTCATCATGTAAAGTTATACGATTCAACAACGAGTCGAAATTGTTAAAATTTACTACCAAAGTTCGGAGTCAGTGGCCGCAACTTTAAGAGTCTAATTTATTGTCGTCATAATCATGCCATCAGATCAACAATTGAGCGTGGAAGAATTTGAATGCACAGGCATAGTACAAAATGTTCCCGTGACAGTGAGACAAAGAAGTGCCGGGATAATGCTGCCTCTAGCGCATCCATAGAGGAAGACCCAAATCAGTCTCTCAAGCGTTGAGCCTCTCTGTGGCCTCTTTGTGGGGAATTTCGCGAAAAGATCTTGGCCTACATCTTTATAAGATCAAATTGACCAAAGAACTGAAACCGCTTGACCACCAGAATGTTCGTGAATTGGGCTGAGCAAAAACTTCAAAATGATCCGTATTTTCATCCAAAAAACATTTTCTGCCATGAAGCTCATTTATGGCTAACTAGCTTCGTCAATTAGCAAAATATGCATTATTGGTCAGGCACAAACTACACATACTCCATGAGTCACCATTGCATGCCGAAAATATTACGGTTTGGTGCGGTTGGTGAGCCGGTGGCGTCTTTTTCCGTGATGATCAAGACCGGCACGTTACTGTGAATGGGAAACACTATCGCTCAATGATAACCGAATATTTTTGGATGATACGGACTTGGACATTATGTGAATCCAATAGAACGGCGCCACAGGCCACACATCGAATGTCACAATCGATTTATTAAAAAACAACTTTGGTGAACGTATTATCTCACGAAATGGCCCAGTCAATTGGCGTTTCGGTCGAGCGATTTGACGCCGTTAGACTATTTCCTTGGGGCTACGTCAATTCTTTGGTCTATGCCAACAAGCCAGCGACGATTGACGAACCTCGTACGAATATCGAACATGAAATTTCAGCAGTATTGGCCGCTTTATGCTTGAAAACGTCAAAAATTGGGTTCAGCGTCTGGAGTTCTACAAGCGTGACCATGGTGACCATGCAAAAGAAATAGAGTTACATACATAATGGCATCGAATTTACTTTTACAGGAATAAAAAATTTTATTGATATCCCAAAATTTTTGTAGCGCTCTTATTGAAAGACCCGTTCTACAAGGGTCATAAATCATTTTTTGAAAGTAATATTACCGAAAAATATTAATTTTGCTATGTAAGCATCACCCTAATGCCAAAACAAATGTCATAAGTTGTCTTGTTGAGCGTATATTTAGCCTTTGATGCGATTATAGTAAGAAAAGTCATATATTTAACTTTCAGAGGCTACACTAGTATATATAGAAATGTTGTCAAACGTTTTGTGGAGAGTAGATTGTTTAAGGCATTAAAATTTAAAAACGTTAACTACTAAAGAGCACTTCAGTACATGCTCAAGTTGAGAATCAGCAATTGAGGGCTTGAAACTGAAAAAGTACTTTATTTCACTTCTGATAAACACACCCTAATGTATGTATGTAGAAGGTCGTCATTCATATTGTTAAGGGAAACGTTAAGGCTTGAGAGATTGAAACTAAAAAGTATTTGATTTCAGTTCTTCTCACTACTTTAAGTATGTGTATAAATCATTTTGTTGTGATCATCACTAACCTTTAAATGATTAAATTATAAAAATATGATTATAACAGTAACGCTTGAGAAGATTAACCCAAAACATTACTAATTGAACTTTCTACGGACCACCCTAATATATGATGGTTTTGTTGAAGAGTAACAACAACGTTTGAAGAAGTGAAATTTAAAAAAAAATATTTTATTTTCTAAAAATCACCCTAATGCACGCATAAAGCTCAGGAAAACCGCAAAATTTTGCATACAATGCATACTTGCGATTATTACATTCTTAGAAACTTACCCCACACATATATGTACATATGTACGAGCAGTAATGCGTTCAATTTTTGCCTACCGCCCACATTCTTGCCACACGGCATTAATTGCTTTTAACCTAGACGCATAACTAGCGGCTTATGTAATATTATTAAACATATGCACATGAACACATATCTATTATGTAACGCGCTCAGTTTGTAGTATAATTATTGTTGTTGCACTCACCCCGCATCGCTGAGTAAGGGCAGATCGCCACTAGTCTTCATTAGATAGGCATTTGCCACGGTGGTGCGTATGTAGTCGCAGTCGGAGAGACGCAATTCGCCGCGCAACGCCTCCATAAAGCCCAAAATGCCATACTTCGTGGCGGTGTAAATGCCAGCACCGGGCAGCGGTACTAAACCTGCAATTATGGAATTTTCATATGATTAGAAGAATTTCGTGCGCTATGTGATGTTATGCCACGCAAGTAATTAAATCGAAGCAATGTACATTTGTAGTATGTATGCATCTCGAGGGAGCGAAAGCCCATTTTCGGCGGTCGTAAACGATGCTAAAATTCCGAAGATATTCACGTTGGAGTAATGAATGGAGCAGTTGAGAAGGTGTGGTATAAGAGGTATTGTTCATCATATTCTTCATTTTTCATTAAATTCTTCAAACATTTTTATTTTTCTTATAGTTTTGATGAAATTTTCACGCAATTCACGGGATAACACCAAATAATTTGTATCTGTGTAGATTACCATATCATAGATGTACATGTTGGGCTTCAATATCGACCCAAACAATAAATGTAAGATTTGGAACCAGTCAGAGAAAGGAATACTAATAAGGATAGAAAATAATTGGAGCTGCAAATCTGAATAAAGAAGGTGGAATCGTCTATAAGGGAGTACAGCTGCTGTCGTACGCCGATGATATTGATATTATTGGTCTAAACAACCACGACGTTAGTTCTGCTTTCCCTGCACTGGATAAGTAAGCGAAGAAAATGGTTCTGGTAGTGAACGAGGACAAGACGAAATATCTCCTGTCATCAAACAAACAGTCGTCGCACTCTCGACTTGACTCCCACGTCACTGTTGACAGTCATAACTTCGAGGTAGTAGCTAATTTCGTTTATCTTGGAACCAGTATTAACAGTAACAACAATATCAGCCTCGAAATCCAACGCAGTATTACTCTTGTCAGCAGGTGCTACTTCGGACTGAGTAGGCAATTGAGAAGTAAAGTCCTCTCTCGACGAACAAAGACCAAACTCTATAAGTTCATTGTTGTTGTTGTAGCGGCAGAATTCTGCCGAGTTGACAGTCCTTGGCCGGATAAAAAAAATCCGGGTCCATTCCGGTTACATAGACCCGACAGTCGTGGGAATATCTATAAGTCCGTCCTGACATATGTTGTAGAGGCATGGACGATGACAATATCCGCTAAGTCGGCGTTACGAGTTTTCGAGAGAAAGGCTCGGCGGAATATTTATGGTTCTTTGCACTTTGGCAATGACGGATATCACAGTCGATAGCTGTTCAGAAAATCATTACAAAACTTCAAATGGTATCATTTGCTGGACTTTCAAATCTCTGGCAGAATCTCCGACAAGAAAAGCCTTTTATGAAAATTTATGAACAACTATGGCAATTTTGCAACTTTTCGACATCTTGCTTCAAAATAAGACCGAACATTGGTAGTTTCTTTACGATTCTCTCGAGGTTTGCGAACAGAAAAAAGATACTAGGGCGAGCTCCCGAAAATACGATGGATGAGAAGGCAATATTCTTGAACGCTATGTCCAACATATTTCTTCGTTATCTTTAAAGGGTCAGCTTTCGTGATTAACATCGTTCTATGGGGATCCAAACTTATTTGTTAAATGGAAGTTTCGAGAGATTTCTGATATTTTGAACTGAACCCTTTCGTTGATTCAGTAGAGATCAAAAAATAATCAACGTAATGAAATTCTCGCGACCAACGAATATATATAATGCATATAAAACCAATTCGTTGCCAATGTGTGGTATATTTGAAATAACTCACCTGCCAAAGCTGCCACGGCCACAACATGTCCCGATTTACGTGCCACCATTTTCGGTAGAAACTCCTTAACGGTCTGCAACAATACGTAAACTTCGGTTAATACAGTTATTTTCTTAATTTCCACTATCTTGATAACACTTACCATAATATAAGAGCCCAAATTGACCGTAAGTATGGTTTCAATTTCGTCATTGGTCAAATGTGGTGTAGAGGTCATAGGCATTAACGAGGCATTGTTGACTAATATTTCAACAGGACCCAACTCTTTCTCGACTTTCACCGCCATCAACTGTAACTCACGCGGCGAGGAGACATCTGTCTGTATAATGAAAGAGAAATTTATATAATTTTTTGGAAGTGCACCTTGACACAGGTGAGATCCATTATGCAGAAGTCACGTAAATAAAACTCAATAAGCATATGATCAAGAGAAAGCCAGTAAGCGTAGCATACTTTTGCGCGCAGTCATATGCAAATAGCCAAGTGGGTTCGAAGGATAATAGCCTTGCATGTAATTGGCTTATATTTACCGCTATAATTGAAAGGAAAGTGATTTTACATGCATGTTCATGTCTTTGTTTGTTCGCATGCATTTGTTGTTGTATAAACACACACTCGACGACCTTGCATGGGCATTATATGCACGCCTACCTTATACGCTTTGGCCACGGCACCGGGTATTTTGGTAATGAGGTCAACTGTTTCGTAGCAGCCTTTCGAGTTCACATCCACAATGGCCAATTTGCAACCCTTTCGGGCCAACTCAATGGCTATTTCCCGGCCAAGGCCATTACCTGCACCGGTCACCTGCAGAGAAAACAGAAAATTTGCGGTTAATTTTATGCAAAAATAAAATCAAATTTATTTACAGATTTGCATATGTGGGATTAATTTTATTTACTGGGTACATTTTGTACAAAAAGGGCGGTGTAAAGAAAATCGTGCTTTTCTGACTTCCCCGAAATTCGTGAACAAAATACATTAGTTTGAAAACTATTCAAAGCATTTAGAAGAATTATTAAATATTTTCTTGGAATTAATTTTGTTTGAAAAGCAACGGTTCATATGAGGTAAGCCGATTATCATCCAAAAGTACCAGGAAATGGTATAATGCAGTCGCTGCGTTTTCTGTTATTCTACGCACGCGTAGATGAAAGAAAATAGTGATATTGCGCTTCTTTTCCTTTTTATTGGCGTAGACACCGCTTATCCGGTTATAGCGGAGTTTACAACAACGCGCCAGTCGTTCTTCCTTTTCACTATTTGGCACCAATTGGAGATTCTATGTGTAACCAGATCCTTCTCAACCTGGTCTTTCCAACAGAGTGGAGATCTTCCTCTTCCTCTGCTTCTCCCGGCGAGTACTACGTCGAATACTCTCAGAGCTGAAGTGTTTTCATGCATGCGGACGACATGACCTAGCCAGCGTAGCCACTGTCTCTTAATTCGCTGAGCTATGTCAATGTCATCTTATAGTCGTACAGCTCATCGTTCCGTCGACTCCGGTATTCGCCATTGACAAAGTGCAAAGGACCATAAATCTTTCTCAGAACCTTTCGCTCGAAAACTCATAACGTCGACTCAACAGATATTGTCATTGTCCATTTCTCTGTACCATTTGGCAGGACGGGGATGATGAGTGACTTATAGAATTTGGTCTTTGTTCGTCGAATTTCGTAATTTTGCGTTGGATTTTGAGGCTGACATTGTTGTTGACGTTAATACTGGTTCCAAGATAAACGAAATTATCTACGACTTCGAAGTTATGACTGTCAACAGTGATAATGGAGCCAAGTCGCGAACACAACAACTAACGAGAGCCTTTACACTAACGAGGACATCAACCAGCTGGGCCTTCTCACTTTAGCTCGCCTTCAAACGGATGTTTTTTGGCTACCCGTAGGATATTTGGTCTAGGATCGGAAGTCGTGAGCTGCTTGAGATAAACAAGGTTTATCCGGAAATTAATAAAACTAAGTCGATTTAAAAACATTTATTGAAAAATCGTTACAATTTTTAAAAACTTTCAAAATAGGCTCCTTCTGCGTCGATGCAGCGCTGCCAGCGCGATTTCCAAGCATTGAAGGCGTCACGGAAGACATTCTCCGGAATAGCCTTGAGAGCCGAGATGCATGCTGCTTGGATGCCATCTGTCGTCTCAAAAGAAAAGGCAGATTGCCTCTTTGTCTCGGGATCATACTCAAAAATCCATGACTCGTCACCTGTGATTGCGTTATTCGAAAATTGGGGGTCACCTTCACACATCTTCAAATTTTCTTGGCACACTTCCACTTGTCGCAATTTCTGGTCGTCAGTGAGCACTTTTGGGACCATCTTCGTGCACACCTTGCGCATGTTCAAGTGCTCCGCGAAAATGTCATGAACCAAAGATTTTGATAAATTTAACAACTGGGCAATTAAATGAATACTTAGTCGATCTCTTCCCGGCCCTACAAAATGACCTGGTGCCACCTAAACAAACCACTTCTTGCTAAAGCAACATCTGGGTAAGTCTGCTTGATCATATCTGCTCACAGGTCCACCGAGTTTCACACAGAATGTAATCGCATACCTCTGCTCTAACGAACGCTGCATTTTCGGCTTGCCCCACTCACAAAAACACGTCGAGCGAAAATGTTTGTCCTGACTCCCCAGGTGCTCGGTGACAACTGACCAGCCGCTCGTTCGTTAGCTAGGAACGCCCTCTACCGAATCCAGTCGGTGTCAGTCCTATTATTTTCCGCAAAAACCTTGTATGTAAAAGAATCGTTTCTGGCCACTCCCAATTGAATGACGCTGAGAAAGCTTTCCGCGCTTGCGTGTACTTCTACACATGGCTCCACCCTCCCTGTTAAAACTAAGGACCAAACGATGGCTAAATTTCGTTTTCTAAAAATCTTTTTTTAAGGAAAATGATAGCTTCAAAAAAGTAAAGGATCCAAAAATGGTGTAAGAAATTAGGCATATCTCTATAATCCGTGTGTCACCCGCGATGCCTTTTAAGAAAATATGAAAAAAAAATCAAAGCTCTTAATATTCGTTCAATTCCCGCTAGAAACTTAGTCCACCCTCTCCTGTTATTTAAGTTCTTTCTTTAACCACTAGAATGAACATAGTCTTGATACCGTACAAATTAAATATATAAAAGATATGGCAATCAAGTAATTGAGAAATACCAAAAATAATGTATTGTTTTTGCTTTAATCATAAAAGGAAACATATTTAATAAAAAAATAATGACAATTTTTAAAAAACTGTGCAAAAGAGTGTCTAGAGCAAATTGACCCCATTACATTTATTAATAAAAGTAGCGCCAGTGGGGAGAAACAAAAGTACTAACTACACAACTAAACACACACATACACACACTTCATATGAATGCTTCGCACGACTTCTCAAGCTTTAACAAGTATTGTATGCTCTACATATGTATATGTATGTATGTATCGGTGTATAGGTGGCCAACAGTGGAAGGCATGCCCTCATCGCTAACTCAATTAATGTCTTTTATGATGTAAATGTTGCGCCACTCGCGGCCAAGCGCTCCAGTGCGCAGCCAACAATTCAAGAGCGCCGCCACCCAGCTTGACCAAGAGCGCACATCGCTACAGCAAGCAAACAACAACAGCAACATCTTTATTATCAAGATGTTCATCATCAAATTAATTGCTCAGTCAGCTGGTCATCTGGTGGCCAGCAGCAACCAAGGCAACCCATTAAGCCCTCGCTGCGAGTCAAGCAGCCGCCTTCAAAGCACAGCACAGCATAGCCGATGAAATTGAATATTCCACATTCTGCATTTGCGGGTGTAGCGTTTCTTTTCATTTCACACACACACACACACACATACATGCAAATATCCATGCACCTATACATAGAAGCATGCATGCCTTGCTCGTATTACTCATCCGCCCCAGCGAGCGGTCACTCAAAATGCCTCAAATAGCAAGCGAGTGGAGTGCAGTTATTCGTTATGCATGTGTACAAGTGTGTTTGTGTGTGTACATTTTTAAATTGACATATTTGGCATTATATTAACATTTTGCCATGGCCTTTGCCGCTAACCCCTCGGCGCTTAATTTAACGGCTGCCGCGCGTTTGTCTGTTTTTGTTTACCGTTGACAGCCGCCACTCAGCACGAGTCAGCTTGCTTGCAATACACACACATACAAATTCAACTACAATATGCTAATTACTGTTGTAATAAGAAAACAATTGAAAAAATTCTCATGTTTATCTTTCCTCATAGTGATTTTTCATATTTTTATCTCCCTGATTTCAATATTTCCCACATTTTCCATTGGTTTTACACGTTTTCTGTTTTTATTACATTTTAGCGCGTCTTTATTTTTCTTTCGCATTGCTATTTCTGCCATTTTGTTTTGGCCGCGTTTCGCATTTTCTCACTTTGTTGTTGTTTTCAGCCTTTAATAAACTAGTTTTGCTTCTCTATGCCTTTCGTCATTAACAAAGCATTTTGTTGAAGAAGCATAAAAAAGACATTTTAATAGTTTCTTTTACAACCATTAAGCGTGCTAAATGATAGTAATTTAATATGAGTTAAAGAGCCTAATTGACATTAAATTTGCTGGTAATTAGTGCTCAGCAGTGTGCTTCGTTGAGCGCGAAGTTGGCAACGAGTATTATTTGAACGCTTAACCTCAGCGAATTTTATATTACAAAATGGAAATTTGTGTGCCCATCATAGGCAGGTGGAACTTAGACTAATATGTTCTTAAAAGTCATAAGTAATCGACTAAGGCAACAGCAAGTCTTTAGAAATAACTGTACCTAGGCAGTTAGTACAACAACTCGCCTCGTATTGCTATATCATTAGACAAACTTCTTAACTAAGTCAATTAGAAGTTATACCTTACACAATTTACTCATTGACTTAATTAAACGGAGTTTTTAAACAACTATTAAGGAATCCATCACAGTAAATGTATTATAATATGACATTGTCATCATATTCATTTAAATAAAGAAGTATTAAACTAATGCCAACTATTTTTCCAGTCCTCAAAATACTTTTCAGAAGCACTTTTTGGGATGGCCTTCAGCTTCTTCAGCGAATTTTGTTTTATCTCTTCGATCGACTGACAACTGGTTCTACGGAGCAGCAATTTCAGTTTGGGGAACAAGAAAAAGTCCAACGGAGCCAAATCTAATGAATACAGTGGCTAATCGATTGTACTCTTTGCGTATTTGGCTTTAAATTCGGCCATTATTGTGGCTCGATGCGATGGTGCATTATCATCGTGAAAAATCCTTGAATTGCTGTTTCACAATTTCCGTCGTTTTCGTCGAATGTTCTCACGCAATGTCAAACTCATAAACGCGTGTCTCAACGGCAGCTATAATGCTCTCCATGAATGTGGGATCGGAATGTCGCACAACCAAGCATGTCCAAAGAGACCTTTTCTTGGTACTCTTTTTCAAAAAACAAAATCAGCTTTATCGGGACGAGTCGAGCAATAACGCGTTTCCTACTCAAAACTATACACCAAAATCATTCGAACGGAATCGTGGTTATACAATATATCATAACATAAAAAACGTTTGACAGTTGAACTCTCCAAACCTGCGAAATTTTAAATTCAGGAACTTAAGGAATTTGGTAATTGATGGCCCTTTATTTTAAATATATTTTAAGTATATTGGGTCTATAACTATAGTGGCAGTTTTTTATTCAAAGCTTGGATGTTTGGTTTTTACTATGTGGTAGAGGGAAGCCGGTTTTAAATGAGTCTTGATAAAAAAGTCGCGAATTCCAGGCATTTTCGCCAATCGCGCCTTTCAATTTGTTGAGTTCTTGTCGGGAGCGTTATGCATTAATGGTTTCACCCGATTTTAGAAGCTTATAATAGAGCATTTTGTTGAGAGCTCTTCTGTACTCACGAAATACAGAGCATTACTTTGACATCATTGATACAGATTACACATATGACATTTTGCTTTAAGGTTTATAGTAATGGATCCACTTTTCAACCACAGTCATAATCCGATGCAAAAAAGACTTTATAGTGATCAAGCAGCATTTCTGTCATATAAAATCGTCTTTCAACGTCTTTTGGCTTCAATTCATACATTAATGAAGGAAATTGGTTTGCTTTTGAACTTTCGTCGAAACATTTTTTTCCAGGTTGATATGACTGTCAGTGACATCTATGCCAAATATCACATCAAAATAATAATTGGTGTTTAGTAAACGCTTGTCTATCCGAAGTACATAAAGTATTCGGCAATTCTTTCAATGAGTGAAATTATTCAGAAAAGATATTCCATTAAATTTTGTGTGCGAAATCAAATTTATGCTGCCGAAACGTGCAGAATGTTGAAAAAGCCTTCGGTGATAATTGTTTGTCGCTTGATTGGTTCCAAAATCTTTCAATTTGTCGAAAAACAGCGTCGCGTTAACGTCTGTGGTATAATGCTTTCCGACTGCCAGGATGTCATAAAACGTATTATTACTGGCGATGAGTCTTGGATTACTCTTTACAATGCGAAAACAAACGATCAATCGGCCGAATATCGTGGCAAAGGGGAACCGAAGCCGAAAAAATCTCGTCAAAGCAGTTCAAAGATTATGGTTTTTTGACAGTTTTCTTCGATTATCGAGGAGTGGTGCATTCTAAATTTCTTCCGACCCGCCAAACTGTCAACAAGGAAAACTATTTGAGTGTTATGCGTCGTTTGCACGAAGCTATTCGAAAAAAACGGCTGGAGTTATAGACCGACAACTCTTGGGTTTTGCACCACGATAATGCATCGTCGCATACTGCATTGATTGTTCGTGAACTTTTTGCCAAATTTTCAACCCATACAGTGCCGGAACCACCGCATTCGCCTGACTTAGCTCTGTGTGACTTTTGGCTATTCAGCAAACTCAAACGAGCATTCCACGGAAACAGTTTTGAGCCAATTGAAGCCATTGAACGTGAATCGCTACTCTCATTGAAGGATATTCCGGAAATTAACTTTAACAACTGTTTCGAGAATTGGAAAAAAATTTGGCCCAATACTTTGAAGGGACGACATAGATTTTGAAGATAAATTTTGGAATTTTGAAATTATGAAAAAATGCTTACTATATTTTGCCCATAGTAGTATTTCGTTGCAAAAAACAGAAGTTTTGTTGTTTACGCTTCAAGCCAGTAGCTTTGGAAGGCATGTTCGGAATAATGGAACAATGCAAAAATAATCAAGTTCGGCCATCTCTTCAAATAATTGAAAACTATATAAGAGCGCTTTATGTGGAATCATGAATCCAAGTTCTCGAAAAAGTCACGTCGAACTAATTAAACACATTGTAAGCATGTCAAAAATTCATTATCCATGTAAATTTCAAATGAAACAATTCAAACGCATGTTTAAATTGAAATGTAAAACAAAGTTAGGCCATATTATAAACAATTCCAGTGACTGGACACGTCTTGCCAAAACTCAACGCAACAATAAAAATGTGTATTTGCTTAAATGGAGATTTCTATTTTACATATACTTTATATACAAGTAAATAACTACATCCATATACATATGTACATATGTATATATTTTTGTATGAATGCATGAATTGATTGAATGATTGAATATAAAAAGCTTCTAAAGCAGCTCGAATATTTAATATTCCAAATGAACAAAAAATATGCGCATCTACGGCGCATCATGCTAATTGACGACGCCATACAAATCGAATTAGTGCTCGTAGAAATCAACACTGTAAGCAAGAACTTAGAATCATTGAGTGTTTTGTGACTCATCCAAAACCCGTTCAAATCTAAGAGCACGTGATCTACGCTTGGCTAAGTTTACGAAGACAATGAATTCGACTACAATAGAGTTCAACTAGACACTCTTTGTCTGAATATCATTTCTTCAAAAATCTATTGAAATCGAGCGCTTCATAGTTGGTTAGCTATTTGATCGAGGCATTTCCGAATGGCTGGTTCAGTGTCTGAAATGTAAAATGACAATTTCATTTACGGGGACAGAGCTTAATTTGGTATTTTCCGTTTAAACTAATACTGATTCATATTCAAGAGAAGCAAGTGCCAACAACGGTATTGTAGAATCGTTCCCTCTTATATTCTGAAGTTTGGGTTTTGACAATTGTAACACAGAATATCAACTCCATTCAAGATAGCTGACACTGTAGAGATATTAAACGAATGTGTTGGACGTAGGTTCGGTTAATCTGGCAGGCCAATAAGATACATTTAGACCAGTTTTGGGTGGAGTTCAGTTGCTAGGTGCATGAGGAGTAGTTATACTTTAGAATGCCTTCGCTTGTCGCGAATTTTAACAGACTCTGCGGCCCCACTATGGATACCTGGATGAGGACCCCAGATTCTTACAGCGTAGTCTTGCCAATGCGGAACAAGTACGAAAGAGATGATCCATTGTTTCTCTGGTGCCCTACTCTAGGCAATTCCTGCAGTCTTCTCGCTCTGTCAGTTTCATCTTGTGGACGTACATATGTTGCCACCAGACAGTGATCAGTTAGTATTCCAATCATGTTCCTAAAGTCTCTTGTATCGAATGCCAATAGGAGTTTTGTGTACTTCCATTCTACGGTTTTGCATACAACTTTTGCAGTTTTGCACCCAGGTAGCTCGTTCCATCGGGTTTTCATTTTCTTTACCATGCTTCTTTCCAGATCGTCGTATGGACAATGTATGAGGTTTTCCAATGTTGATCACGTTTTCGGGTGTCAGTCATACACCATTCTTGGCAATCTGCACTATTTCGTTGCCCTCAATGCCTTTGTGTACTGGCACCCAGTAGAAGTGAAGTTGCTTGCTTCTGCCAACACTTTCCACTGCTGGTCTGCTTCTTAAGACACTTTTGGCCGATATGTGATATGAGGTTTGCGTTGGACATAACTTTCATGAAAATTTCGATTTGACATCTAAGCTCTAAACAAAGGGGGTACCGATCGAGCTGACAATCGACCGTTTGAAAGGATGAGGGCTGCCAAATCAATAAAAGTTATTTAAAAAATACAGCGAATTGTTTTCATAACCACCGTCTTCTTCGGATCTAGATCGACATTCAGCTGTCTTCAGCGATCAAACAAATGGAAGCTGAAAAGTAGGCTGCCAGTCGAATAAACAGTATGAAGTAAAAGTCCAAGTTTACCACAAAAATGATATTGAACAATTTGAATATCATTGTAGCCTCCCAGTCAAATAAACATTATAAAGTAAAAGTCCAAGTTCACAGAAAATAGAACAGCAGTTGGTAGATCGTTGTATTGCGTTCGGTCCAGCGGTCTTTCCAGCTTGCATCTTATATTATACAAGCTTGCTTTTTTTACTGGCATTGCCCTACCGGTTTATAATACCTCGAACTATCTGTATAACTAACTCCAAACTGGCCGCAGTGACACTAGTTACTAATTGACATCATTATAAACTAGCTTTCCTCTTTGTGCTTTACATTTTTCACCACTGAGTGGGCTGAAACGTGAAGAGATCAACAAATTGAGGTAATATCGACAAGCGCATATCGTTAAAAGCAAGTTCACCCAAAATGCCGGACAACTGCCAGCTTTGAGACATTGAGATCGATGAGTGAGTGTTGGCGAAACGTCATTAACTTGAAATGCGCTGTTGACACATAGAGCTCAGAGACGCGCAAACAAGCTGCAAGCACAAATGCCATATTCTTAGCGAAGCTCCGGAATATGAGCATGATGAGAATGAGTTACCGATTGGCTTTGAGACCAACATTTGTCGAGTACTGTGTGTATGAATTTGAGCGAGCGCGTCACGAAGAAACAGGTTTCTATTGAGTTATGCGGCATCACGACATATAAATATGGACATATTCATTCACACACGCGTAAAAAGCCAGCAGAAGGGGGCGGGGATGGGAAATAAAATATGCATAGTTTAGCACGTCTGTAGCGCAACATTCCTCAAGCCGTTGCCGTTTCCCGGGACTGACCTTGAGCACTTGTCTCATTTGCCAAGCAAAAAAAAGCAAAAAACACACACCAAAAACGCGCTTCGCAAAAATTCAATACCGTTTCGCTTACTCACTTGCCTCCAGTTGATTTTATAAAAATAAATAAAAGTGCTGTTAATTAAAGTTGTTGCTCGAATAAACAGAAACTTGCTTACTTTTATATTAAAATAAAAACAAATCTGTTTTGTTTACCGCTATAGTCGGGACTACCAGTTAGTTGACCGTCAACAAAACCGATAGAGTTACCAAATTAATTATGAAAACAAACAAACAAACACGCACTACCGACTCATCAACACATATACGCATATGTATGTATGTGTTTGTAACTAATTTTTATTAAATGAATAAAAAGACAAAAGTTTGTATACAATTGACAAATAAATATTTTCACTTTTGTTTTCATGCTTTGCTAAGCGGTTAACAGCGCTGCGCCACACCCAAGCCGCTGCGAAGTCGAATCAACTTTTTGCTAAGCGCGTTTTGAAAAATTCTTATTAAAGTCGCTAGCATGTTATTAAGCGTAGTCATGACCAATGACCCGATATGCTAATACATTTAATTGCTTTTCCGAAAAGTTTTCTCAGTAGAAATGCATACATTCACAGAGTTGTGTTTACATATGTTCTAAGCATCTATACAGGCATACATAGGCGGGTCCATAAGCAGCAAGCACGAGCAATATTATTATTAGGTAAAACATTATGACATCTAATTTGGGGAGCGGCTAATATCTCAGCGCCTGCTTGCAGCTGTTGGCTACACACGCATCGATGCGTTAAGTCAGCCCGTTGAATTCGAAATGAATCTGATGACCTAATCGCTATTGAGAATGCATAGGTAAGTAAAGGTGTTGCGAAGAAAATACAGGCAGTGGGCAGTCTGAAGTAGGTGTAAAAAAAACACGGACATAGATATCAAAATTATATTCATAAAATATTTTTCTACATTAAAAAGCATTTAAGAAACATTGAAAATAATCACTGTTTGAAAATAACATCAGCAAGATGGCGGCCTTCCCGTGCACGGCATTCGCGCAGGCGATTTGCGAAGCTGTTCATAACATCACGAAGCATCGATTTTTAGCCGGATTCTTGCCTTCAGTTCACCAACAGTATGAGGTCTTTCTTCGTACACTTTACTTTTTATTGCGTTTACCGAAGGCACTGGTCTATTGCGATTAATTTGAAAATGCGTTCGGAAACGACGCCGAGCGGCTACATAGCTACCACTTTGATAAAAAGCGTTCACGGCAAACGAACGTTGTTGCTTAGTCCACGGCTCCATGTCTACTGAAATGCTATGAATAGGACAACACAATGGTGACCTTGGCGCTCGCCCCCCACCACTTGAGAATGCATAGGTAAGTAAAGGTGTTGCGAAGAAAATATTAAGCGCAGTAGGCATACTATCGTGAATTTGAATATTATTTTTAAATTTACTTGATTTCCCAGGGATAGCAGCTATTTATTATAATTTTTATTTTTTATTTATTAATGTAATCATCAGCGCATCGCTATTAGACGAAAGTTAACGAAATAATAATATAATAACTTAGTGCTCCTAAGACGACTATTGATCGCAGTTGATCTGCAGACTATTTGTCTCAGGAAAGCTTAGCTTGTTGCTGGTGCTAAGAATCATTTTAAGTACGCATAAGCTAGCTACTATTACCAAAATATTATGAGAATAAACTAAGCTAAATCTTCAGCGAACCAATCAAGAAACTGGTAACTGGCGAATGACACGCGTGATGTTTTCCTCCAAGGCCTGAATCACAGCTGAATTGTCCGCATAAGCTTTAAACTTTACATATCCTCACAAGAAAAAGTCTAACCATGCAATGAGTGGGAAGTGGTAATTACGTTCTCATTGGCATCATTTTGAAAAAGTATGGAGTTGATTTTTCTTGATAAAATGGCAGCACTTAAATCTCTTCAGGTTGCTCTTCGTCCCAAATGCGGATATTTTTCTTGTTTACCTACCCATCGATACAGAAATGGGCCTTCTCGCTGAACGAAATTTGTCTCGAAAACGTGGGATGTTCGAAGCGATGTCCCTAGAAGGTCGAGCGGCTTTAGTTCTTGCAAAAGCAATATTTTGTACGCTTTCAATTTAAGATCTCAACATAAAATGCGCCATAAATACTGCGAACGGCGCCGAATCGAATCTCCATGTCTTCGTGTACACTCCCACTTACTGCTGCAATATTTTCTTAACTACATGTTAGATGTGGTTTATTCGGTCGAGTATTTTCCAATAATGAATACTGGGTCGCTCAGTAGTCCGATTATGTTAACCATAAGTGGAGCAAAGATCGCGAAATACAATATTTAAAGAACGGGAATTATCGTAATAAAGTTGAACGATTTGTAAACGTTGTTTAGGCGTAAGTATTTCCATTAGGAAATGCTTAACATCACTAAACTAAAGAACATGACAGCTTGACACGACTAACAGGTGATCTGTCAAAAAAAGGCTGTTGAAAAAAGTATCTTTACTTGGATCACCCGTTAAATATATTAGTGGATCTATCAGTTAATAGTTTCTCTTATTTCATAGAAGATATAGACAATAGTTGCTGCTTAAGACTACAAGTCTTTCAAAAGAAAACACCTTTACCTTGATTCTAATTTTTCCCATCTTCAATAATTTGGAGCAAAGTTGGGATTCGCATTCTTATTTGCGTTTGAGAAATATGTATGTTATTGTTGTTGTAGTGGCAAACCAATGTTTCCTAACTAATTTTTCGAATATTATTTTCATTTTAGAATACGGTCGTTTCAGCGGTAGAACTCAAAACTCACCAAATCCACCGCTAGAAAACCAAAAAAATGTGTTTGCAAGATTGCATAATTTGATTGGCAAAGATTGAACATATTTCACTTCATTGGTATCAACTCCGAAATTCGGACCTCTAGACTAGAATATACCCCTAATTAAACGGAGTGCGAAAACGAAATCAACGAAAATTTTCGAATCATATTTTTTTACAACAACATTAGCATATAAATTAAAGTTCCGATCATTTTTAAAATCATGCACTCACTTTAACCTGACCGTAGAACTAATATTTTAAGTCTTTTAAGTTTTCAGAAATTTTCTTTCAAAAGCGAAGCCAGGTCCTTCTCCGCTTGGTCCTTCCAAAGGAGTGGAGGTCTTCCTCTTCCTCTGCTTCCCTCGGCGGGTACTGCGTCGAATACTTTCAGAGCTGAAGTGTTTTCGTCCATTCGGACAACTTGACCTAGCCAGCGTAGCCGCTGTTCAAGTTTCTTTCAATCACCTTAAAAAATGTACGATAATGCGATTTTCTCTTAACGCCAGCAATATCGATTCACAAAGTCATTCATATAAAAACCACTTCTCCCAAGAAATAAATAAAAATTCAAATCGTTGACATTTTTGTGTCGCACAGCGTCACATAAAGTGAGTGAATCGCTTCCGTTGCTCATTAAAACTTTCCCAATGGCAATATGTTATCTATTTTTTTTTTTTTTTTTTGCACAACTGACACCGACACTCTCACCGCGCCACTTTGCCAAGCGCTAACACCATTCCGGTGTTCCCCCACCATAGCTTCACGACTGCATGTTTTCGCAAGACGCTTGACGCGCACCTGTACCACATTCCCCCCACACACCCAGCGCGCGCAACTAAAATTTCACTCACCACAGCGACTTTGCCGCGCACATCCTTCGGCTTCTCGCCCAGCCCAAACAGGTAGTCAAGCAAATGCTTCAGAAACACGGCAAACAGGATCAGCGGCAGCAGCAAGAAGAAAACGATCACCTTCAGATTGTAGATGCCACGCGCAGTCTCATCGTTGCGTTGCGCATTTCTGGCCGCCGTCGCCGCCGCCGTTGTTGCTGCCGGCGTCGGCGTAGCGGAGGCTGGCGTGACGGGCGCGGTTGCTGGCGTCGTTGCAGCTGCTGGTGCTGAGGCAGGCGCTGGCACGGCGGTGGTCGTACGCGTAAAAGTCGTTATTTTTGCCGTCTCCACCATTTTACATAAAAACTTTGGCGTTTTCAGTTTGCAAGCGAAAAAATAATAAAAACTGAAACGAAATTTATTTTTAAACACAAACTCTGCGGCACTAACTGCGTCTGCTGATTTCACTTATACACTTATTGGCCAACTACACACAGAGATCGCGGGCTCGACGCACGCACTGTCACCCAAAATATGATTTCGAAACGTTTGACGCGTCGCGCTGACGATCTTGTTTCTCAAATATTTGCTACCTTTTTGTTTTCTTTTGCTCTCGCTTGTTATTATTTATAGTTTTCGCTTTACTTTCCGCTTGAATTTCTTAACTGTTTTCTATTATGTTTATTGTGTGAAAAAAGTAAGTAACTTTATTGCTGTTGTTGTCACCCAAGTGATCTTGGCGTTGGTAAGCAAACGCGCGCTTTGGATCTCGACAATCTCGCCCGTTCGACGCGTAAATCGCAATTGTCGCGCCGCCTGCCGTCGAGCTGTTGCGTTCACAAGCGCTCCGAGTGCCATTTGTAATGCACACAAAAACAAATTTCTACTCAACTCTTTTAATTTGGCTCAAACTTTTTTAATTATCATAATTTTTCGTTGCTTTGGTGTTTGTACTCAATTAGGCGCGTCTGTAAATGGTGCCCGCTTTCCTGCCGGTCAGTCAGGTTGTCAGCAAAGAGCCACAAATGGCAAAACTCCCCGCAAAGCTTCTCGATCTACAACAAAAAAGCTAAGTCAATAGTCACCGCGTTGAGTGTTAGACTGCCGTGATGTGTGCTGTTGTTTTTGCTTTATTTTTTATTCTCACTGCTGCGCCGCTGTTATCTTAATGTGCGCAACTTGTTGGTTGGCTTGCCTGGTATCTTGGCCTTGTCGTGAAATTCAAAACGTCGCAAACGCTGCACTCACTCACCACGCGCTCGGTGAGCTTCTCCAGTAACGGTCGTTGCGATCGAGTGGTTTGTCAGGCAGCGTTCGATTATGAGTGAAAATTGTGAAGTGGTTTGAGCGCCGTAAGCTCCCAAAGCTAGTAACAGTCGTAGCAGACGCAGACTGTCTACCGATGTTCAGCAGCATTCCATACAAACTTGGCAAGCGCTGCGAACAACTGACATACAATTTCCACACAAAATGTTTTGTATTAAAAAAAACTCATGAATTTAAATTTCCCGATAACATTAAGTACTTTTTATTGAAGTTAACTACTTACTTTGTACATTTTCAAGCCCAGCACCGACAGGTTCATACTATCGTTTAAATATTATGGGCAGTGAAAGCAGCGTTCACTGATTGCACAATTTCAAGCTTATCAACTTCAGCCCTCCATAATATACAAATCAGAAACCCAATCATAACAAAACTAAAGACAGATCACTAATAGATTCCAAGATCGCCTATATTAGAGGGTTTCAAAACTATTAATCGGCGAAACACTTGAAACTAACTGCTGTGGTAGATAGCATTCGGACTAATACGATTGTTGGACTAATTCATCTAACGGTCTAAGTAGAGGTACTTTTTTCAATAGCCTCTTTTTGAAAGATAACACGAGGGTCATGCCAAGCTGTTATGTCTATTTTGTTCAGTATTGTTCGGCGGCGATCGCAGCAACTCGGACTGACGTATGGAACGACTTGGCACATCTCACGTCGAGATCTTAAATTGAAAACGTTTAAAATACAGCTTATGCAAGAACTAAAGCCGCTCGCCCTTCCCAAGCGACACCGCTTCGCTCTATGGATTCTTGAAAAGTTCCAAGAAAATCCGACGTTTTCGAGCCAAATTATGTTTAGCGATGAGGCCCATTTATGACTCAATGGGTAGGTAAACAAGCAAAATTGCCGCATTTGTGACGAAAAGCAACCTGAAGAGATTGAAGAGCTGTCATTTCATTCATAAAAAACAACGGTTCGGTGTGGTTTGCGGACCGGTGGAATCATCGATCCAATTTCTTCAAAATTGATCGCGCCATGATAACCGACTATTTAATGCCTGAAATAGAAGCTCGTGATCTCGGTGATATTTGGTTTCAAAAAGGCGGCACCACTTCCCACACATCGCATCAATCAATGGATTTATTAAGAGAACATTTCGGTAAGCAGATAATTTCACGTTTTGAGCCGTTTTCACGTTGATCGTGTTATATCACACCGTTAGATTTTTCCTGTGTGAATATGTAAAGTCTAGAGTCTATGCGGATAATCCCTCTTCAATTCAGGCGTTGGAGCACAACATCACGCGTATTGTCTCATCATTAAAAATGATTGATTGAATGATTGAAAACATTTGAAAAAGATAATCTTCAAAAAATAAATGCCAAAGAATGTTCTTACTTTTCCTTTAAAAAAAAGTATGGAATGCGAAACGGACACAGACAAATGGATGACAGGTTTTGGGAAGCTCTGTTTTCAATATTGAAATCTTTTTACTGACCTGCTTACATTTTTATATGTAGACAACATTATCTGGTATTAGGTTAGATTGAATAGCAGACTCAGGGATTGCACTTGGATGACTATATGTAGTCCTTTACAACGCCATAAAATTAGAACTTCTGTACAAATTTGCATATGCGTTTAATTTTTAATCCCACCAGCTCGATTGGTTATGGAAAAGTATGAGCTTCAAGTTTTTAAGCTTTGATCTGGCAAACGTGGTAAAATCAAGAAGAAAGTGTTGAGATATTTCCAAATCATCTTCTTCGATATACCTTCTGCCGCTGACGTCCGGTAAAATATTCAACCTTAAAGCGAAGACGCCGAATGGTCTTTTAGGACCCTCACAACTAGGAAGAAGTTAGTTTTACTGAAGGAAGAGAACGCAATAGATATCATATAATCGTATTGCGACAACGCAAGAACCAATGGTTGCCTAACTGTCTAGCAGTAGAACACATGAGGAGAGTGGAGCACTGATACGTTCTCATTCTATTGATAGCGGGGTTTGGTGGTTGGGATAAGAGCCGCCCGAATTTGTTTTGGCGAATCCAAGATCCAAAACATCCGATATGAAATCAAACCATGTGATAATTTCCTAATGTTCAGACACATTTTCATTTAGAAACCCAGATTCTCTGAGTATGATAGCAATTTTCGCGATCATACACCTTCCGGCGAAGTCTATGGGCACTATATGCGGAATGGCATTACGTCCGTTGTTGGTGTGGATCTTAGCGCACCACTCATGGTGATGAGCGCCATTCATTGAACGCTAACTGATATCAATTCTCACGACTGTACACCTTCCAGCAATGCCTAAAGCTCTCCATCACTTAAAAAGACCCCATAGAACATAATGAGCTTGACTATAGTGTCGTAGAGCTAGATGACTACTTTCGGTGAGGGATCCCCCCTTTTGCCAATACCTCCTCTGCTGCAATACAAATCAATCTTCTTTGATCTATCCAGTCCAGTCCAGTTTAAGGTTTCATGAAAGCTTCCTATCTAGGACGTGCTTTAAATACTTCACCGTATCTGTAGATTGTAATTGGATACTACCCATCCACGGTACTGGTACCTTCGGGATCTTGTATCTCCTAGTAAAAACAATTTCTTTATCTTGAGTATTTCGTTTTTTGTTTTTAATTTTCGACTCAACTTCAGCGGTAATGTCTGGTCAACGTACATCCATATCTAAATTCATACAAGTACATTTACGTAAAAAAAATAGGAAATGAAAAAGCTCCGACGCTTAACGCACTTGGTCTCAGCATAATCAGATAGCGCAGCACTTAAAGAACTAATGATAAAGACATTTGGACGTCATAATTGCCACAAAATGGGCATAAAAGGCAAAGTTAAATGAAAAAGCAAACAAGTACTTCACGACAGACGATCGTACGCATTGCGCAGGTGCGTCTCAATAGACAATTCAATAGACGATTGAGCAGCTAATGGCAACAACTTTGTTCGAGAGTTTTTTAGACTACGGAAGAGAGTTATTGTAAGAGGAAGACGACGTTTCGAAGGTAAAATAACTCACTGCTGATAGTTGCGCATTGTTTACACGATTCAATAATAAAATTGTTGTTTCTTTTCGGACATTTTTTGTATTTACAACAGATACATACAAATTGTATTTATGCCGCTCACGCGCCAACACGCACAACTCATGCCCAAAGAGCTTGGAAGCGCCGTAAAAGGCTTTAAAACTTAAATGGCAACAGCGCAGCGAACGACAACAGGTCTTCCGCCTGAATTGGCCGGCGGCAGCAGTTGTCAACTGCACAAACATCGCGCCTACATATATGTGTGTATGGATGTGTGTCAATGCGTCAAAGCGGTAGGTATTTATTTGAAAGCGCAGTGATCGCACAAGCCAAGCTTGTGACTTACTCACTTTTGGCTTGTGGCCATATTTGCGCGTTTGCCACAAATAATAATGTGTTCGATTGGAAATGAAATTTCGAACATTTTTTTGTTGTTTTGTGCATGTACTGTTATTATTCATGTCTGCTGCGGGCGCGCATGCGCATATACCTAAGAGCGATTTTAGTGGTTTTAGCCAGTGATTTAAGCTTTTTTTGTGAAATGCTGTGTTTACCACGTAAAAAATTATAGAAAATGTGCGCTTCAAAAAAAGTATTTTTTTTCGCTTTCAAAGCGCACCACTTTCTTCAAAAATACTACACTACAAATGTTCAAGCAAATGTTACAGATACTTTTGCACGTCGTCGCAACGAGTCCAACATTAGGATAGGTCAATGGCCAGCCAATGCGTCGCGGCTGCATGTGCCAACGTCACATGTGGCAAAACAGATTTTGCGCTAAAAATTGCATGTCAGCATCTGTGCCATTATCTTTACTTGCGTTCTATGCACATTCGAGCATATGTACATATATACATGTATGTTTGTATGTCTGTATTCATAACATTTTTCCGACATATGTTGCAACGCGTGCAACAGCACGCATGCGCAACATGAAATTAGCATGCAAAAGACATTTGCTGCAACAAACAAATTGAATGCTGCAGATGACATTCTTGTGGTTTCTTATTCTCTTCTATAACTTAGTAATCCATATGTGGTTGCTTCTAGCAGTCTAGCCGGGACAGTAATAAACTTTTCAAAATCACAAGTCTTTGCAATTTCAATTGCACGGAAAGTTCAATGGCTTCTCTGGTGCGCATATGTGGCAACTGAACCTGAGCTGCCTATAATACATATTTACATTTATGCAAGAAAAAGTGATAGAGGAAATATGCTATGTTTATGGGTGGATACTAAGCCTAATAATAAATGTTTTCTATACAAAGGCTAGACAGTTTAGCGAGAAATTGTTTAAACATATATGTAACCAACTTCGAAAACGATTACACAGTCACAAGTTAAGTGGAGGGTATAAAAAAGCTATATCATGGAAACTAGAGCTGATAGAGACAAACTGATTACAGTTTTGAATTCAGCGCACCCAAATTAACTAGAATCAGTTGATAAATTCAAAGAAGCAAATTGAGTGTTGACCTGTGTTATTGTTAAAGCAGCATCAGCTCATTCAGCGAATACTGTCTCATCTCTGCGATCGACTGAAAACGGGTTCGACGGAACTGCAATTTCAGTTTGGGTGAACAAGAAAAAATCCAATGGAGCCAAATCTAGTGAATGCGGTGTTTGTCGATTTTACTCCTTGCGCTTTTGGCCTTAAATTCGGTCACAAATGTGGCTCGATGCGATGGTGCATTATCATCTTGTAAAGTCCATGAATGGTTCTTTCACAATTCCGGCCATTTTCGCTGGATGTTCTCACACACACAAACGTCTCAATATCAAATATATTGGAACTTCTTATTGACCGTCTGTCATTGCGGCACAAATTCAGGAAGCACCAAACCACGAATATCGAAAAAGCATGAGCATCACCTTGATTTGCGCGGCTTTGGCGTGCTATTTTTGTTTTCGGCTCGTTTTTTCCCCCTCCATTCCGATGATTGCTGACTTGTTTGCATGTCAAACTCATGTCTCATCGGCAGTTAAAATGCTCTCCGTTAATGTGAGGTCGGAACTCTCACGATAAGCTTGTCCAAAGAGACCCGTTGACGGTACACTTTTTGAAAAAAATTCAGCTTTATTGGATTGAGTCGCGCAAGAACGCGTTTCATACTCAAAATATCCACCAAAATCATTCGAAGGGACTCGCGAAAGACGTCGAGCTCTCTTGCCATCTCTCAAACATTTGCCTGACGATTTTCAAACACCATATCCTTCACCTTTTTAATATTTTCATCAGTTTAAGAGGTCGAGGGTCGTCCAGAACGAGGCATGTCTACAACGATCTCTCGACCGTCTTTGTGCTTGTGTGATTGTGATTATATAGTAAAACAAACTCCGGAGATAGCACATAGTACTTTATTTATATATTTGAAATGAAAATACTAGGTGACAAGTGCTTTACCAACATTGGAGGAATCGAATTTGGGGATTCATACATCATACATTAAATAGAACCTAAAAAACGTATAACAAGAAACCATGCCTCATATAATTTTAGAGAATTTAGTTTAGTACAAAGCCTTTGACCGGATTGAAATCCGGCTCGAGCTAAACTCGAAAACTGAAAAATCTTAGATTTATTTAAGCAAAATAGTTTGTGGTCTGGTTTATGGTATTCTGATTTCCTTGCAAAAATCCAAGATTTCTTCCTCCAATATTCAATAAGTGGTGTTTACGTATTCAGCAGCAAGGACGTTTCATTCTCCTACTCTATCCCTCTTGTAATCTAGCAATGCCGGCGACAGCACCTGCACGGGTGCGAGGATCTCCTGGCGCAGAGTAGAACGCAAGAGCTCTATCTAGCTATTAACACTCTGTAAGTCTCATTTTGCTCCAGTTATAGGTAAGTTAAGTGGTCCAACAAGCAAATCCGGTGAAGCTAAAAGTTTGACGGACGTCAATTTCAATGCAGTCCGGAAGTCGTTCATTCGGTATAACGGGCGAAAACGCTTTGCTGATATTAAGAGGTGTCTTTATCCGCCTTTATTCGCTTTTGGCAACTCAATGCTTAAACGGAAATAACCCAAGCGGAAATACCATAAACTCCGTGGCGGGTACCAGCTCCCAAACCTAACGTATATTAAGAGACTAATTGGCTATGTCCACGGCTATCTGCTCTACGTACCTAAGTCTGCTAGATATAAAACCTATAAAAAGTTTGCTTTCAGCAATTTATTAAGGTTTCTCATTTTAGACTGAATAATCGCTGAAATGTCGGAAAAGTGTTGTTATGGTTATAACGGTCACCTATTCCCCGCTTGTGTGGTAAGGTTCGTGTTGATTGTCATCGAGGTCATCTAAGTCATCTAGTCCATAAAGCGTGCTGTTACAACGTAGTCGGACTATAGGGAGAGGGGTGTTAGATGTGTAGGGTTTGCTAGCCATGCAAGGAGATGGTTAGATTCATGCGGAGACTCATTAGACACAAATCACATATGAAATATATGTCAGGATCGTTTGGGGATAAGTAGGAGTTTAAGTTGCTATAGAAATCGAACTCTCCGTCTGCATGGTTGGTGGTTTGACTCAATTCCCACGACAGCCGGTTCTACGTTACTGCAGTTAAACCGGCAATCTAACCTTGTTGGTATCGGTAAGTTTTAGATATGTATGTCTGAAAAGTGTATTGTATGTAGAATTGCAATCCAAACAAATTAATTCAATGCTTTGATTAGCAAAAATCATTGTTTATTTAAATTGCTTACTTTTTAAACATTTAGTAAATAACATAAAAGGCACATAAAATTCCTAAATTTATAACTTAAATGTTAAAACGATAATTGCCATAGCACATAGCCATACATAATATAGATTTGCAAGTTCAATAACTTGTGGCTTAAGGAAGAAACTTATAAAAAAAGCATCGCCGCTTTTTATGACACAAGTAATTAAGGCAGCAGTTTGAAGCAAGATTCTTAATTATATTCACATGTGAGTACCGAAAAATTAAATTTTTTATTTGTAAGTATATTTAAGAATACTGTACGAAAATTTGAAGTTAACTCCACAAATAGTTTCGGAGATAAGAGCGCATTTGCAAGTCTTTTAACTACCTAAGTGTAATCGGCTGACAAAACTTTTAACGCATTTTTCTCTTAACGCTCTTTTCAGAGTCAATGAAGAAAATTTCTCCAAAGCGACTAGAGCAGTCGACTTGAAATTTTCATACTCTAGATATATTTTTATAATTGATAGAATACGATTTTTTATAATAATTGCGATTTTTTAAGCCACTGAAGTGAGCATTTTTTCACAAAAATATTTTTTTTTACGTCAAAAATCGAAATTTGACTAGTGCTTTGGACATTACCTGTATTCATCTATAGCAATAGTACAACTTTTTAGTTTTTGGATTTGAGTTTATTTTAAGCAGAAAAATCTCCCCCAACGCTAGTCATCTTTTTTCAGAAACACTGCTGAAGATCGGCTGCGGTGTCAAGGGAAACCGAAATTTTTTAAAATGTATTGACAATTATTAAAGTATATTAAATTCTGCAATTGTAAAATATTTTTATTTATTTTTTAAATAAAACGCCTCTTCATATACTACCTAAAATGCAAAATAACGTAATATCACTTTATATAAGTTTACAGGCGAAGGCAAAACGATATAATAGAAACCACTAAATTGCAACAAAATTTGAGTTTTGGTTACAAAATGGTTATATATTGGGTAGCATACATTCATATTGAAACAAAATGGTTATATATTGGGTAGCATACATTCATATTGAAACAAAACTTGAGTTTTGATTATAAAATGGTTATCCACTATATAGGGTATCATAAACTCATATTGAAACACAATCTTTTGGTTATATATTGGTTATTATATCTGAAAGCGATTTCGAATTATTTTTTTCATAATGAAACAAAATTTGAGTTTTGGTTACAAAATGGTTATATATTGGTATATCTGACAGCGGAAGCTGAAAATTGTGTGCTACATACATATGTATGTGTATGTAATATGATGTAGTGAATCATAAGCAATAAAAAATTCAATTTCGATTTTTTGATGATACGTTGTTTTGCACTTTAGGTGACAATATACATATGTACATATAAGTATATAAGCCATACATATGTATATTTAGAGTGGGAAACTAAACTGGTCCAAACTGGTATTCCTTTTACGTTAAGACTTTTAAGTGGCTTTATTTGAATAAAATTATATTATTGGTTAGATTTCCCAATTTGTCTCAGCCAAAAGCATAGTATTGAAATTATATTTGACTAAAAATATAAATCGACAAATATTATTATCAAACGTGATTTTAAGACGAGTGGCAACTCATATATTTTTGTTTATTATTGTTAAAAAAAAATAATTGATCATTCACAGTTAAAGTTTAATTCGCATTAAAATATAACAATGAGAAATACTCAAAAAATAAAGACTAATATGTATTTTAGCAACAAAAAAAATAGTATCACTTAAAACTTACATACATTAAAGCGCTTAAACAGAACATTTCAAAGCTGGATTTGAAATATTACCGAAAGACCAAAATTACATACAATTAACAAAGGCAAAATAAGAAAGAATAACGTGTAGACGCGTAGTGCCAAATGTTTCACAGAGAAATAAATGCATACACGCTACTAGCTGGGTACATGAAAAAACATGGACGCCACAAATTCTTACAACGAAACCGTACAAACTAAGTACAAATCTAGACGTAGACTCACAAACTAAGTACAACTCTAGACGTAGACATAACCTCACTTTACTTATAACTAACTATTTACATAGTAAAGGCATTTTTACGCAACAAATTAAGATCACAATTATTTTCTCTGCAATTTTTCTGTAAAAAAGAAGAGAAGAAATATGGTCAGTAGTAAACACTTTAAAGGTTAGCTAAGTTTCGACTAACCTCTATATCGACTTAGCTGTCGACACATTTTATTATAATGCTTAGCCTGTTGCGGTTCGTTGAAAATCTTCAGCGCAACCCCTTGACTTATGTTTTCGATAGCTTTCTGCATCATTTCCTTATCGAGTTCAATGACAAGGCGATAGCCACCGCTTGGCGTTGGTTGCAAGTCTACATCGCGCGCAATACTAATGCCGCTATCACTGTTCTCCAAATCACTGCTGGTGTCCTCATCCTTTAAAGCTTTTGCATGTTTGCTGCTGTCATTGGCGCTTTTCATAAGTTTCGTCGCACGACTTGGCATTTCTGCAACAACAACAAAGACAATGTTTATTTATTTTTATAGCCTGAATAGGGACCATTATTATAGTTTCGTTGTAACCGAACTCAAAGTTTTCCCCTATTTAAATTATATACATATAATTAATGTAATGCAATTAACAAACCTCCGCTCGATTTACGCTTGGATGGAACTGTGCTGTTGCGCTCATCGGTTTCGAAGTCTCGTTTGGGGCAGCTACAAATCTTGACATCCAGCACACGTTGTGAAAGTATTTCACCACTAAACGTAAATAGAGAATGAATCAGTACACCTTATATTATAGGACTTTCACAACAAACACATACACATATGTACATACACACATACATACATATGTATATACGTATAAACGGTTGCATGCAGCAACATGTTTGCAAATCTACTTGATAAGTGCAAAGGAATTTTTTTGTTTTTTTTTTTTTATAATTATTGATAAATCCGCTGTGTCACCACAGAGCTCATAGTGCACCCTACTCACCTCATGCCCTCTAGTAGAAAAAGTATGCTTGTCTCTCGGCGTCCGATGCAGGAATTCTGACAAGTGAACTTGATGGCGATCGTTTGCGAAATGGAACTGTCATTCTTTGGCATGGCGCTGAGACCCAGCGGTATTAAGATCGAGTAACGATCATTAATGCTTTTGCCATCAGCTGTGCCGCAATACTCAGCCGTAGGATTTTCACAGCGCAGCAAGCTGTGACGGCGCTTCTGATGTGACTCTGAAAGGTGGTGGAAAGTACAAAGTTATACATAAACTTGATTAGACATCCCTCTAATTAACAGTGTAAACATACCAGTATCCTTGCTGAGATGATTTTGACAACGCACCACTGGCTCACTCACTTCATTCTTAAAGCTCATGAGCACACGTACGCGCAGCTGTTGCAGCGGCAGCTTAGGCACGTACACAGCTTCCAATGAAAGGATCTCATTCATACGTATATAGAGCTTCTTGCGATTGGGCGAGTACATCCAACTCTTCTTGGCTTGAGTGTTACTACCAATTTGCACGTTGAATTTGTAGCCGCCAATATCGTGCTCCTCGAATGTAGGTAAAATGTCCAAATTCTGTGTGTTTATAAAAAAAATTAATAATAATCTTGTAAAATTACTATTTTTTGTTAAAAATATTTTCGTAAACTCACCGGTTTAGCATCCAATTGCTGTTTCAGGATTAACTCCTGTATGGCCGATTGCTGCGGAAAAGAAAGATAATTATTATTATAAATATTTTGTGGGTTAATGCGAAAGTTATTTGTTTATTTGCACTCGTTTATTTACATATAGCTCGTATCGTCGGCACAAGTGTAGTAACTTCATTTTCTTACACTTGCTTGGTCTGCAGTTGACTAACAACTAACTGGCCGTTTGACTCCCTGAAGAATAACAACTCAGGTCCTCAGTGCATGCACATATACACACAACACTACTGACTAAGCAAATTTTAAATTTCATTCACAATTTCAGTTTGTTTGTAAACAAATTTATTGCCTCTCTCTTGGCTGCTCTCCCTTTGTATTATATTTTTGTTATAATTTATACGCAACTTTGCATGTAGTGGTGTTACTACACATCGTTGCTCACTGTTGAGCGTGTGTGTGTGGGTGTGCGCGTAAACGTCACGCGATACGTCACCGTAATTGCGTTAAGGCGATAAAGACAGATAAGCTTGTGAAAATGCTTGTAGCTTCTGGTGAAATACACGATAGTTCTTTCAGCACCCCTGTGAGAAATTTTACGACTGGTGGAAAGAATAATATGTGATCCTCCGTAATTTACTAAAATAGTTCTCTACATCTCACAGAGGTTATATACATACATATTATCAGGAAGGTTTTGATAGCCCCAATATTTAATTTAACTCCTTAACAGCCTATTCTTCAACAATTATAAAAACCCTCAATGCCAATAGATACGATTTTTTTTCATATTTCGGTCAAATTGAACTATTTTCTTGCAAATGCCGTCACTTTTCGATTTTTTTCGTCAATTTTCGATTTCTTTGAACCATAGCTCATTATCTTAATCCTTAAAAAACGGTATTTTTAAGCTGTCATTTGAAGGGCTTCTTTAATGTATTCAGAAGAGAACTTGTCGATTTTAGTGGTTTTTGTTTTGACTTTTGCTAGTGATATTTCCTACAGGGTCCTAAATATACATACATTCATATGTACATGCTTACGAAATTTACTTCAAATGTCTTATTTTTAAATTTCACAAATTCTGTCTGTCTGTCTATCTATACGCGAACTTGCACCTCAGTTTTTGGCATATCAATTTGAAATTTTGCACACATTCGCCGATTTCGGACCACTATAGCATCTAAGTAGCTGTCATAAAAACTGAACGAACAAAAGAAAGTTCTTGTATGAGAAAAGTTTTTTTGAAGAGATATCTTTATGAAATTTTACAAGGATTATTGTCCAAGGCAATCCTATGCTCTCCGAACAAATTGTTAAGATCGGACCATCATACTAACTGTGTGAAAAACTTTTTTATTTGACCATCTTTAATGAACTTTAGCATGGATTATTGTTTGTTTTTCTTTTTTTTTTTAGATCACTGTCGAAGACCACGGCACAATATCTGATCAAATTTTGGTCAGATCGCACCACTATTGCATATATGTACATACAAAGCTGCCATACAAACTGAGCGATCAAGATTATGTTATTGTATGGAAACTTTTTTTAATTATGAACGGTATTATGGCTTTTTTTTAATTTTTCAACACGTGACTTCGACATGAATTTATGTTCATTTAAAATATAACACGAATTACTTTCCTGTAACGGTGTGAAAATGTTTGATTTTATGTACATTATACATACATATGTGAAACGAGTAAAAGCGCATGACGAACACATTTTGAAATAAAGTGTTAGGGCAAAACTGCTAGATATGATTTGTAGATAACAACAAACAATTAAAAGGCAATTAACAACTATTTACTTTCATTTTCTATGCGTTCAAACAAATTCGAGTTGATACTGCTGAAGTGCGCGCTTGGAAAGCAAATAAACCAAACCATAATTGGAAAAGAATCGCGACTAAAAGTTCTGAAATTTTAAAAAGCATAAGAAAAATTGTAAATTAACAACAAAAAAAACAAAAATGCAGCACTTAAAATGGGTCAAAATATGTGTTGGCTTTACATTTGCTAGTTTGATGTTTTTCGGTTTCTCAGCGCATGGCATATCAATACGCAAAGGTCGCTTTTACAATTCTTATATAATAGCAATATATGCATTGTCAATTGCAAGCGCTTTCACAGTGTCTTATGGTCAAAGTATGCTGAACGATTGGCAGAACGACGAATTCGATTTGGAAAATGTTACTAACCTATACCGTTACATGAATATCACATCGGTCATTATCAACTATTTGACAGCGTTCATACTGTCAAGTACATTTGTGCGCTTTTTTAACACTGTCTCACTTTTTGAGACATTAAGATTCTTCGAAGTCAGCGCGCGAACGGTGATTGTATCGGTGAGATTGGTTATCCTTAAAGCCTTATTAATACCTGTCATTTATGAGGTGACATTTCTGTTGCAACAAATACGTAACGAGCCAGATAAACCTTTATTGTGGACTTTATATACAGTCTTGCCATTGGTGCTCGCACAAATGTATCCCAATCTCTTCTTTAGCGCATTAGTTATTGGCAAAGTGCTTGTGGAGACATTAAATGAACGTTTATGTGAAATTGTCAATGAGGTCAATTGCATGCAAACTCCACTGCAGATGAGTTTGCACAAGCCATATTATCGTATGCAGCGCTTTTGCGACTTGGCTGATCGTGTGGACTTGCTTGCGCAGAAATACGACATTATTTGTAGGCAAACAACAAAGTACTTGCAATTGCTTTCGGCGCCGGTAATTTGTTCTTTGCTTTGTAATTTGTGCGGCATCACCGTCGGGTGTTTTAGGCAATATTTAGCTGTTGCTGAAACTTTGGTAAACAACGAGCCCTATGATGTATTTCAAGCTTTAACTAATGCAGCCTTTCTGGCGATATCTGTTATCGAAGTGATGTTGTTGGCGCAAATAAGCGATAATAACGTAGTGAAGGTGGAATTGAAATTAATAAAGAAGTTGTGAACAATGTTATGTAAGTCATCTCTATTTCAGGTGCAAGAAACTGGCTTGATTCTACAACGCATCAATTTGATACATGCAGATTTGCGTTTTAAGCAGTCGGTGGACGCATTTTCGCTGCTGGTATTAGTAACAAAATATAAAATTGAACCACTCGGAATGCTGGAAATAAATATTTCCCTTATTCAAGATGTAAGTATGTTTTACTAATATTTTCAATGCCTCACTATCTTTATTTTCTAGGTATTGTCGGCGGTCACAAGTTTTTTGCTCATATTCGTGCAAAGTGATCTCACGCTACGTTTCTCTTTAAAGTAAACTACTTGAAGTATAAGAGACTTTGCTTACCTGGCTGAACTGCATAAGATTATCCGACTGTAAAGAAATTAATTTTTTTTTTTTATAAATTACCAAAATTATTTTGTATTATTTTACTTACATTCAGTTCTTGTAGATATTGATAAGGCTCATCACTTGGTCTGCAAGAATATTTTACATGTTCAAGGTCATATCAAATATATGTTTTCGCTAACTAATACTCACATAATATCCTCCTCTTTGTTGAGCTCGTCTGGAGGATTGGATGCATCGGAAACTTGAACGATATCCGTCATGGTTGTGTCCTTGTTAGTTTGATTTGAGCTACAAGAATATTCGCTGGAAGTAGTAAGAATGCTATAAATACCAATACTTAACGTAATCTAACAACCTGATTTATTTATATTCTCGTAACTCTGCACTTATTTATATAGTTGCGTACCTGCTACAAACAGTCGTCACATATAAATATTGTTTTTTCTATTGTACGCTGGGATGTCGAGCAGCTGCTCAAGAACACTTGAGTTCAACTTTGGATTTTATATCCATGTAATTGGTCCACTACCACATTTATTTGGTAAAATTTCTGTCTATTTACCTGATCACATGCCACGACATAGCGAATAAATATTACCAGTTTAAATATAGTTACTTCTTCAATGTGAACACACAACTTCAAATTAAAGAGGAAAACAACATATACAACAGTGTAAATAACAATTATTAATGAAAACCGAATCTGCGCAATAGCAGTGTAACCAACTGTTTCTAAAAATCGATTGAACAGGCTCATTAGTACGAAAATCTCATTTTCAGTCATGGAATCAATTTTAAATAATAAATTAGTTTTTAAAAATATGAAATTGGAATAGTTTTTGGTTATTAATGAAATTAACCAAAACCTATTCCTATTTGTTAATTTATTTATAAATTGAACATTTCTGGAATTCGTAAGTTTGGCAACCATACATTTCAGTTACAATCCACAAGTCAGCTGTCAAAGTACATGCCAGAGTGACCATTTTTAGAAATATCTAAGTTATCTATAATTGTTTTGTAAACAAATTTCAAACCAGTTCCCAGTCAAAAAAATTGAATTATGTTAGGATAAACATTTTCGAATGATGTCTAAACTCTTTTCTTGATATAAAAATTTAAATGGGTTAATGTGCTAAAAAAAAGCGAAAGTAGGTAATATCTGAAGTTAATCCATAGTAGGTTACATAAATAGTAATTTGCTGCTTACTTGGTTATAACACTATTAGGATAATTTTCTGGTGTTAATGGCAAAGGTTTCATATTTTCCAATTCACTCAACTGCTCATATCCCGAATTAGCTTCCGAAGTGAAAATGTCAAGTTGGTTGGTTGTAATACCATAACTATTATGCACTCGAGATTGGGTTAAAAACTGTTGCAATTCTTGTGAATGAAATTGCAATGTTATATACTTATTATCTTCCACAATCTCCCGTTGTTCCTTAGTCCTAAAAAAAAAAGAAAATTGTTAGTTTTCCTTTTGTAGTAAAAAAAACATGGGCACCTCATATTTATCGTAGTATCTGATAGAGTTGTAATCTTAATCGGGCTTACAGTGGTGTTGCTACTACCACTATTGTCGCAGTGATTTTGAATCATCTTGGAAATTTATAGCTGGACCTAAGGTATGTACAGCACCAGCTTTTGGAAAAACCTTTGCCAACCTTATATGCTGTTGTGGATTGTGGTGAAATTCGCAGATTCCTCCCTGATAATTTGCCGAATTCGATGAAGATCTTTATAATGAATGTGTTGATGTTTTAAATGCGTCGGTAGCGCTTACCATTCACTTGTTTCATCGAATATTAAATTCTTATATTAGGAAAACTTATTCTAATGACTTTAAAGGACGACTTGTGACAAAGAAATCGAAGCAGTTATTCACTTTAAAACTGTTAATTTAAAAACTTCATTCACTTTTTGTAGTTGTTAACACTTTAAGAATAGCATTTATGATTAATTGAAAGCATGTAACTATTTTTAAAGCGAAATAACGAAAAATCAACAAGTACGAGACCGGCAGACAATCACTAAATGTGTGGAACTTAAATAACTTCACATTAATTTGCGCAATGTTGCCAGTTATTGAATAAACTATGTGTCGTAGTAAAGACTAAATAAAGGATGCCATATTTACAGACGTTTCTTTTAAATATTAAAATTAAATGAAAGCTGTAAACATTATAAAAGGCGGTTTGCTTACCGACACCCTATAGTTTTGGTACTAAATTTAAATCCAAGCAGTTTCTGCAGTCGTTTCGACCCCGACATATCCAATGAGTCTCCACTTATTTAATACTCCTCTCTCTATGTGTCTGACCCCGATGAAACAGCACATTCACTTAGCCTCCCGCTAGGTGACTTTGATGACAATCAACCAGAACCCTAGCACTTAAGCGGCGATTAGATAACCGCTACAGCAAACATAAAAACAAGTTCAAACTAAAATTAACAAATTTTATTGCACACAGACAAGAAGTACATACATACATATATGTTAAAAATTAAATAATATGTTTTTAATAAATAAAGCAATAATTGAAGTGCTAAGTCAGCTTTAACCAGTTCTTAACAGGATTTAGTTTTCTTTAAATGCAATGCTTTCGATCCATTTCAGATATGGGTAAACTTTCGTGTATACACCCGGTGCATTGGGTTTGGCGCAAAATTTGCCAAACGACGTAACGCCAACAATAAACTTCACACATTTCAATTCCGGTAATTCAGCGTGCAGAGGACCACCGGAGTCACCTTGACATGTATCCTTCCCTCCAGCCATATCACCGACACAAAACTGCTCATCCGTAATACCGTTTGGCAAACGACGTTCTTTGTTATATATTCTTTTACACACATTTTGGTCAATCATGTTCAACTCCACCTTTTGTAGCTTATCGGAACGAGAGCCACGGAATGCGGTGCGTCCCCAACCAGTAGCAACCATAGTCGGTATATTTATATGAGGCAATTGCCAAAGACAACCTGGATGCACTTTCGAAGATATTTTCACACTACTCTCCAATTTTATCAGCGCTATATCATGGTAGTGAGAGAATGATTTATATTTCGGATGCAATATAATAACAGCCACTTTAATATCTTGTAATTCATTTGAGATCTCATTGAGATTGGATGCACCTAAACGTACCACATCAGGAGGCTTTCTAAAATAAAAGTTGTATTTCATTTTTTTTTTGTTTAACTTTTACACTAGTTGCTAAAACTTACGCGTTTGAGGTTGCACAATGTGCGGCAGTGAGAACATACAACTCGCTTATTAGTGTGCCGCCACAACCCCATCTTATATCCTCGCCTATTTGAGACCAACCCAATGCGGCCTACAAAGAAAAATCAAGGAAAGAATTACAACTGTTTATTATAGGAATTTAATTTGAAGTACCATGTGCGGATACTCGGCTTCATTGGTGACCTCACCGCCTACAATCAACGGCAAACTTGGTACACAGGTTTTCCCAGAAAACTTGCGCGGCAAATCGAATTTCACACCTTCGATAACGTCATTATACTGCTCGCATTCTAAAATCAAACAATAAAGAAATTATAAATATAATTTAAAAACGTTGAACATTTTTAGTATAAACTCACTTCTTGCGCTGGGGCTTTTGAGCCTCCACATGCTTGACAAACAGCGGACAACAAATTACCGGTATACTTTGACGATATGAACACACATCTAATTTGGAGCGATGCACACGATAGTTGTTAACGGCATGTATGCACTGATAAGCCAAAACGCAGTAACCGGCTCGGCCATCAAAGCTACGACGACATAATGAGCCCTCCGGCCGTGCCACCGTAACGCCAATCTCATTTTTAATATTACCGAATAAGCGGTAAGTGTCAGAATCCACAAAAGGAATTGATTGTGGTGTAGTCAGTGGCTTACTAGTCGTTACTGTGGTCGCCGTATTAGCGCTCTTAGACACATTATAATAATGGCGCTTAGGAAGATTGGTTTCACGCTTTGGCGGACGTGGCTTCATCTCAAAGATATTCATGCCATTTGGCACCTTCTCGAACAGTTTCCTGCCCGCACGCCGCGAATCTGTGTACTTGGTGCTGCGGTAGTACTGGAACATCTGTGGTTTGCCCAAAGCTGATAGAAAATATATATACTTGTAATCATATAAAGTAAAAGTAATAAAAAGAAAGTACTAATTACCTGCAATTAAGTTAAAAAGCAAACTCAAAATAAGTAACTTGTCAAAAAAACGCAAACGAAACATTGTTTTACATAAGATGAAGAATCCAAAGGTGTCATCGCGAAATATCATCAAAGGTGGCCTGAAAAGGTAAACATTATTTTACCGTTAGTTTTGCATATTTACATATAAAAGTGAATGTCACAAAACATGCAAGCAATGACAAAATCAAAGAATATCATAAAAAGAGGTTATTCACTTGGGACACTTTACAAATTTTTAAATATTTAAATTCAGTTAAAAAATAATAATACTAATAATAAACAAATATTGAATATTATTTTTATAAGATTTTTTGATTTATTTTTCTGATACTTAGAAGCGTTCTTTCATGGTGCGGACGCTCATTTTAAAATATTTTAGGGTTAGGATTATATGGATAGCACTCTTCTTAAACTTACAATGCACAATACTTACATTTTAATATTTTTTTAATATATTCCACTTTATTAAGGATGAAACCACTTTAATTAAATATTAATAACACTAGAGCGCAATTATTGAGCAATAATTCAGTTTATATTAAATAAAAAAATAAATTACGATCACTTTAAAAAATGTTCTCACATCAACAACTGTTTCTCTCGAACACTAATTTAATACTGCTTCCTGCGTATGTCCGTAGGTATGAGAAAACTCATAAACCTTTCTAAATATCTACTTCAACGTCTGTTTACTATCTATTATATGTTGAGCCCGGAAAGCCCTTTATATTCGAAATTTCCCTGTTGAAATTCCTGGTTGAATGGCTTATAGTAGCATATTTTTATTTTCCATAAATACACTTCAAGGTTCTCGGTAATCCCAGCATCAATTAAAGTTTCGAATGCTTATGATCGGTCATTCTTTTGTTCCCTTTATCTGACCTTAATGAGGGGCTACCGAAAAAACCGCATAAAACAATAGACCGCTTTCACATATTTAGATACCTGCATTTGTGCACCAAGGTTATGGGTAGGCACAACTTTTTTAGAATTAATAGTGAAATTTTCCTAAACTAAGTACAAGAATAAATGAAGGTTATGGGTAAATTTGTGTGACCGCAATGTAGTAAACATTCTCCTTTTTTCGTCATTTGTCAAAGAAATAAGCTCTTTCAAATAGCGTGGCCAGCGTACACATCTGTTTCATACCGTTACCTGTTTTATCTCAGGCAAGGATCGTAATATCTTAATAGGAAAGGAAAAGGAAGCCCTTGATCGCGGGCAGAGGAACAGATACACAAGGCTTACTTTGAACCTGGGAAAACCCGAAATGTCCCTCTTAACCATAAATGCTCATCTCAAAAGAATAACTACCATACATTATCATATTATACCACACCTCAAAGCGTTTAAATCTTTCAGAATGTAAAATAATTTTAGGATTATGCCATTGCATTAAAGAAGAAGTGCCATGTCAAACCAATCCAATTCAACCCAGGGGACTTTGGACAACTTAAAGACTATTGAGTCAAACTTAGAATCGCTTCGCATACCATCTTGAGTCTAATTAAGTGCTCTATAAAGGTAGAAATACGAGGGTATATGATCTTCTCTTCCAAGTCAAACTCAGAATCGCTTAGCATATCATCTTGAGTCTAATTACGTTCTTTATAAAAGTATAAATACTAGGACACAGGATCTATGATTTCTTTCACAGGTAGAGAAGGAAGCAGTTGGAGCAACTTCGGCTATATTCAAATGTGCACTAATGGGTAAGGAAATGGAATCTTAAGAGGAAAAAGGATCATCGCCATCTAAAAGCTAGCTTGAAACTAAGCGCTCGAAGTAATATTATTCAAGTAGATATTGTGCAAACTGCCGCGAAATTGGTCACATATTTATATGGAGCTTTATACTGGAATCTTAAGAGGAAAAAAAGAAAATCATCGCCATCTAAAAGCTTATTTTCTTATAAAAACGTTTCTTCTTCTTTATTGGCATAGAATCTTATAGTCAACCTCGTCGTCTATCTGGAACCGCTTTCGTTCCATCGAATGCGATATTCGACGACGATTGCCACTGTCTCTTAATTCGCTGAACTATGTCAACCTCGTCGTATATCTGGAACCGCTCGTTCCATCGAATGCGATATTCGCGATTGCCTATACGCAAAGGACCATAAATGTTCCGCAGAACCTTACTCTCGAAAACTCGTAACGTCGACTAATCAGATGTAGCCATCGTCCATGCCTCTGCACCATACAGCAGGACGGGAATAATGAGTAACTTATAGAGTTTGGTCTTTGTTCGTCGAGAAAGGACCTGTTGGCAAGAGTTGTTCTGCGTTGGATTTCGCGGCTGACATTTTCTTTGATGTTAATGGTGGTTCCAAGATAGACGAAATTATCTACGACTTCGAAGTTATGACTGCCAACAGTGACAAGTCAAGTCGCGATGCGACGACTGTTTGTTTGATGACAATAGATATTTCGTCTTCCCTCGTTCACTAGCAGAACTATAGAGGCTAAAGGGGATTCCCAATTTTTGGATAAATAAGGTAAGTGTTGGGCTCAGATGCACTTGTCTTAAAAAGCTTATCAGATGAAGACAGATGATTCTCGTATAGCTGCACAGTTGTTGTCAAATATTTACATTACAAACCGTACCACCAATAAGTTTTTTGTACCCATTCAGCGTATACCCTAAGCATTTTATACAAAAGCAACAAAAAAAACGATTCTAAACAATAGCATCTTTTTTTATTTCGTATAAAAAATGCAATTAATTGCTTTTTGAGCTCGAGCGTTGACTAAAATTGAGATTTGAAAACGCTGCAGCATTCAGTCTGGCGCTTGATAAGCTCGGCGATGGTTGTGAATAAACATTGTTTGTATAAGTCAAATAATTACCGAACACACGAAACACAATGAATATTAGAATACTGCTCATCTCATACTTCGGTGTGTTGAGTATACACACCACTGGCGTGTCCGGTTTGCGACAAACCCGAAAAGTGCACGGTCAAGGTCGCAATCCGCAAGCGGGCATTCAATCACCGTCTGGAGACTATGACATACAACCAGACCTTTTCGCTCAATTCGGCAATGAACAAGGCAAAGGCAACGGCAACGGCAACGGACATGGCAATAATGGGCGTGGTAATGGTGCTAATAAGAATAAGGGTGGTAACAAAGGTTTGCAGGGTTTCGTCTTAGCCACTGAGTCGGACAACAGTAATACGCCGGCGGACTGTGCAAACCCTAATGGGCCTGGTAATGGGCATGGACGTGGACATGCTTATGGTCACTGTCGTGGGCGTGGTAATAATAAGTTCGGTCCGAAACCACCGCCACCCGGACTTTACAAACGTTTTGCCGCCATCTATAATAATGTGGAGAGAAAAGTCCATGGTGCGGCTTATGATGAGGCGGTGGAAAATGATGAAGTGAACGACGATTTCAATGGCAGATCTATTGTGGCGCCAGGACAATATCCGCATATGGTGAGAAGAATTTTCATTTTATTGGCTATATAGATTATTGCATTCCAATAGCACGAGCTAACTGCATCAAACCGGTTTCACTTTTGCCTCGCGCTAATCACATTTAATATTGCTTTGAAATTATTCACGAAATTGAGGTCAATGCCGTGCATTCAAGAAAATTGTAATGGATCGATATTGTATATATATATATACATATATTATTATATACATATAGAAGATCTCTAATTAATTAATTGGCGTTGATAACGAGCGCAATTAAATAATAATATAAATATTTTTTTATGTATAATGCAGGCTGCCTTAGGTTTCCGCTCCTTCGCCGACAGCTACGAGTACAAATGCGGTGGCAGTTTAATTAATGAGGTGTTCGTTTTAACGGTAGCACACTGTTGCTACCACAGCGGGTAAGACTTACATATATACATATTTATTTTAATACAAATATAGTGCATTTATAACAAAACAAAAATACTTCCATTTACAACATTCAATTATTTCACCTCAAAGCCAACAGCCCGAGACCGTCAAAGTGGGCGACATCAATCTGAAAAACGTTGACTTCGATGAAGTATTCCAAGTGCGTCCCATTGCCGAAGTGCAGGTACATCCTTTATATAACTCCTCGTACTACTATCACGACATAGCACTGATACGTTTGGCGCAGCCCGTTGTGTAAGATCGTCAATCGCAAGAAATTGCTGTTTTTTTTATTTCAAATGCATACATACCTGTTTACAGCTACACGAACTTTGTACGTCCGATACGCTTGTGGGTTAGTGACGACATTCCTTATAATAAACTTCATGCAATGGGTTACGGCTCGACCGCTTTCGCACAGGCGCCCACAAATATCTTAACCGAGCTGGAGTTGTCCATTGTGCCATTGCTGCAATGCAACCAAGTGCTGCCTACGGACTCTGGTGTGCCGGAGGGAGTAGTGGATTCGCAGATTTGTGCCAAGGATTACGAGCGAAATCGTGACACATGTCAGGTGAGTAGCTTATATAGATAACTCTTTTTCCTCTTGATTTTTGTAGTTTGAGTCAATATAATCATAAATATTTAAGAATTTGTTACAATAATCGTAACACGAAAATTCTATAAATAATTTCAGGAGAAAGACTTTCAGTTTGTTACTAATATCACTAAAGAAAAATTTGGAAATGGTGATCTGCGAATAGTCTCTTACTGAATGTAAATTGTATTCGTTCTGAAAACGATTTCTCGTGTTTCGAGAAAACCATTGATGGACCCTATAGCGTGTTTTTGCTTCAAAGCGCCAACTCATCAGATGTTATCATCGTCCACGGCCCTGCACCATATAGCAAGACAGGGATGATGAGTGACTTGTAGAGTTTGATCTTTGCTCGTCGAGAGAGGACTGGTTCCAAGATAGACGAAATTATCTACGACTTCGAAGTTATGACTATCAACAAGTGGGCGCCAAGTCGCGAATGCGAATACTGTTTGTTTCATAACAGGAGATATTTCGTCTTGCCCTGTAGAACTGTGCCAACGTCAGTTTACACAGCTTTTGTGGAGATACCAAATTCAGACATAGCGGCATAAAGGCAGTTCCTTTTCATGCTGTCGAAAGCAGCTTTGAAATCGACGAAAAGGTGTGTGTGTCGATCCTCTTTTCACGGGTCTTTTCCAATACTTGGTGCATGGTGAATATCTGGTCAGTTGTTGATTTTCCAGACCTAAAGCCACACTGATAAGGTCCAATCAAAACCTTTAAAGATGGTCGAGAGATCGTTGAAGACATGCCTCGTTCTGGACGACATTCGATCTCTTCAACTGATGAAAATATAAAAAAAAGTGAAGGATATGGTGTTTGAAAATCGTTAGGCAAGTGTTAGAGAGATGGCAAGAGAGCTCGGCATCTCTCGCAAGTCCGTTCGAATGATTTTGGTAGATATTTTGGGTATGAAACCCGTTCTTGCTCGACTCGTCCCGATAAGGCTGATTTTTTTTTATCAAAAAGTGTGAGATTGTGACCGAATTAAAAGCCAAAAAATCAATGAATACCATCAATCAACCACCGTACTCACCAGGTTTGGCTCCGTGTGATTTTTTCTTGTTCCCCAAACTAAAATTGGCGCTACGTAGAACTCGTTTTCAGTCGATCGAAGAGATAAAACAAAGATGGATGAAAGAGTTATCTCAAGAAGAGCTTATGAAAAGTGTTCCGGGTACTTTTTTGTAACAATGTACTTCACAATATACTTGTACATACATATATGCTTACTCTCGTCGACATGTTTCTAATTCGAAGCAAATGTTACAGCCTCATATTGTTTTTAGTTATTGAAGTCAGAATTGACCAAGGTAGTATTTGACTTGAGGCCCAAACTATTGCCTATTTTCTTTACGTAAAATATAACAAAAGTATTTGTGCATTTCTGCTATATAATACTATAGTTTGTACGGACGGAGAGAGCTTAAGCTTAAAAAAAATTTATATAATAAATAAGTATTCATTTTGAAAATAAATTACCATATACCATTTTATATATCTTTTCAGGGTGATTCCGGCGGACCACTGCAATTGAACCTAATGCGTAAAAATAGGAAGCATTTTCGCTACTATTTAATCGGAATGACTTCGTATGGCGAATTTTGTCGCAGCGCATATCCGGGAGTTTACACGCGTGTTTCGTCGTACATTGAATGGATCACATCGGTTGTTTGGCCAGAACAATACGACAGTTATTTTCCAGAACAGTTACAATAGTTGGGCAACGACCGGCAGCAAATAGCAGTAAACATTACCTTCACTCAATGTTACTAAGGAAATGTACAGTTGTTTATTAAGTCAATACAAGCACTCTTTTAGATCATGTTTTAACTCTGGTGTTTCTGATTTGGAATTTTTATAAATTTATTTTTGCAAATGGGTGGAAAAGGCAAGAAGAAACGTAATAGCAAAGATTCCTCATCCAGTAATAATGGTAATGGCGAGGAGGGGGAGAAGAAAAAAGATGGTAAGAAGAAGAGCAGCGGCAGCAAGTCGCTGGGTTGCGACATCTTCAACGATGTAGCCATGGAAAATGCCTACTATGTGTGTCACAATGTGCAGGTAAATATGTATATGTAAATATACGAGTCTGTTAATGAGTTGAAACAGAATATTACTTTAGTGTAGTACATTATCGTAGACGGTTAACGCGAGGAAATGGGGATATATGCTTATTTTAGAAAAATTTTCGATTCTTGTTTTTGGGAGGGAAATCACGTGATGGATTAAATAGCGCTTAGATACTGTATACGATTACCCCCCTTGTCAAATACCGCTAAAAATTGGCTTACGTGTTCGTGTTTTTTAATCCAAATCACTTTCCAAATCCAAAGGAGCTTCTGCATCTAATGTGAATGGATAGTTTTGTTCACCTAACGGTTGTATGTATCACCTAAAACTAAGCGAGATAGATAAAGGGTTGATGAGAAATGTTGAAATCCGGTTGACTGTCTATCTGTCCACCCATCCGTGTAAGCTGTAACTTGAGTAAAAATTAAAATATCTTGATAAATCTTAGTATGCGCGTTCCTTAGTAAAAATACGATTTAGGATCGGACCACAGGCACGCCCACAAAACGCCATTAACCTAAAACATATAAAGTGCCATAACTAAGGACTAAATTGAGATTGAGAGCTGTAATTTGACACAGGGGATCACAATAGCAATCGGGCACCTGTGGGCAAAAAATCTTTTAAAAAAAGTGGGCGTGGCCCTGCCCTTTAATAAATTTAATCTACATATCTCCTACACCGCTAAAGCTACAACAACCAAATTTGGTAGCATGAATATTACAAAAACTCTTTCAGGGTGAAAATGGATGAAATCGAAAGATAACCCCGCTCTCTCGCAATATAACAGTTTTGTTCAAAGTTACTCAAAGGGCAACAAATCAATAACTAAATACGCCAGAGACATTAACTTTTACCTCCGAGATGGTATGAGAGGGGTTTATGGGAGCCGGGGCGAAAATTTTAAGATGGGCGTGGCACCTCTCACTTTTTGGTGAAATCTCATATCTCAGGACCTGTCTAAACGATTTGAACGAAATTAATTTAATACGTGGTATTATTCTCATATTCCTAAGTCGCAGTGTGAAAATGGACGAAATCGGACTACAACCACACCTCCTTCACATATGTATAGCACAATTTTAAATTCCTCTTAATTCTTCCAATTTCCAGTACACAAACCGTGAGGTATTTAATATAACGGAATACAATTTAGCACGAAGTTTGCCTTCAGTGTATGCCACCTTGTGACCAAAAATTTTCCAAATCCCACAAAAATCGTTCAAGCCCTCAGGTACCGAATATGTGGACCCCAGTATCTACAGCTAACTTTTGACCGAAAATATCGGCCAATTGGAAATCAGAGATAATATTTTTCAGATAAAAGTATCTCTGTCTATCAAACATGAGTTGAATTGAGTCAATACTTCCCTGAGCGCCCTTATATGTACCTAATATAAAGATGTCCGCAAGACTTTATATCGCAAATATCGGCAAATATATGAGTTATCTTAATAATTGAGCGAGGGTGTTTTCTAATAATGGTGTATCTTTGTGCCTAAAATAGCTACAGTTGGGAAAAAACTTGACCTAACCTCCATATAACTATTACCAGGATTTTCGAACATCCGACTGACTTTACTACATATAGTTGGTGATTATATGTGCGGTGCCTTAAAGAAACCAGGGAACATTATTTTACTATGTGGCATGATAATAGTCAATAGATAAAATCGGGTCGGTACCACCACAACTCCCATAAACTACGTGTAATGATTTTCGTTTTTTTAACAAACCTTATGGCGAATATGTTGGACAGTGTATGAGTTATATGTATATATGTACATATGTATATCGTCACCTGAAATCCAAAATAACGTATCATCAAAAAATTCGAAATTGGGTGTCTTATTAATTACGCTTTACTACTTTAAATTACTTCTGCGCTCAGATGTAAACCAGTTTCAACCAATATTAAATTTTTTTTCACTCATGTTCCATTTTATTTCGTGTTTCACAGTGGCATACTGTAAATTTCCGAAAATGATGTTACGTTATTTTGCATTTCAGGTGACGATATGTAGTATATGTAAGTATATATAAAATTGCTTGGATTCCGATCCAACTTAAGGTATTTCCCTGGCTTTGATTCCTGCAAGTTACAAGACTATAAATTGTTCGAACTTAACCCTTCCTTACTTGTTTTGAAATAGGTTTAACCGCTGAGTCGGCTGATTCGTGCATAAAGGAAGTTATTGAGGGTGGTTGAGAAATAAATCGCAATTTTTTCAAAAATTATGTTTTGCTTTTGTAGACTAAGTACTACATAAGTATGTATGTATGTGGCTTACTACTCAAAATTAATTATATTAGAAGAAATAGCGCGATATTAATTAAACCAGATTTCATTAATTTTTTTTTTTTTTGCTTTTATTTTAGGACTTACTCAAAACACGTGGCTTTGCTTGGCCCGATGGACAAAAGAAGAAGAAAAAGGGCAAACGTTAAATACTTATTTATTGTATTTTTAGTGAATCCAAGTTAAACGTTCTAAAAATATACATATGTATTTATTTTATTTTGAAAATGTATTAATTTAAGCTCATAAGCCACAAGTTTGAGTGCTATAATTTAACGGCGAACATACATATATACAAACTTATGTACATACATACATACATCTATCCAAAAGCGTTGTTGTTGTACCTACAATGTCTACAAATTTAAGCACCGACAGCCGTTTGCTGTCTGCCGACGCAAAATGCTCCCACACCGCCCACTCAAAGCCAAAAAAATCACAAAACAAAAATCAAATGAAATTCTATTTTTATGTCAGAAAAGTCATCAATACGTTCATTTAGTTTTGATATCGAAATTTTAATAAACAAAATTCAAAAGCACTGTTCTAGAAGAATTTCCTTGCCACAAACAAAGCAATATTAACATTTCCAACAACGCTAGAGACGCTGAGAACTTTTCCACAATCAATTGGCCGAAAGCATTTTAGCCACCACGATTGCCGCCAGTGACGAGTAAAGCCGAAGCAGCACAACGTTCACTTTCGTTCAAAACAACTGCCAAACGTAAACAAAACTTAAACTTTTCACATCTCGTGTGCTCGTAGCTGCTCAAGCGCATGCGCACAGAGATTCGTCTACGCTACGATATAAACGCATTGCAGCAACTTCGTGTATGCCAAAACCACTACAATCACAAATATTCGGCAAATTAGAAAAATAGCAAGAAAGCGCGAAGGCATAAATTCGAGTGTGGCAGCAGGAAAAGCCAACAGTTTGCCGGCGCGTTTGAAAGCGAGCATTTGTATGCAATTCAATTTCAAAAGTCAAAGAACCAAGTGACCAATATAACTACAAACATACATATTTCATAATTGCCGGAGAAAGTGCCGAGTGCAATACGAATAATATAAAATAGAAAAGCATTGCATTGCATTTATTTTTAGTGCATTCAAGTGAGCATTTGAAAAATCAAGCGAGAATATGGTTAAGGCACCAGCGATCGGTATTGACTTGGGCACCACCTACTCCTGCGTGGGCGTTTGGCAAAACAACAAAGTCGAAATAATCGCCAACGATCAGGGCAATCGCACCACACCCAGTTATGTTGCGTTCAACGATACGGAACGTTTGATCGGCGATGCGGCCAAGAATCAGGTGGGTACCAACACACACACAGCCATGCGAACATTCAATATTGTAGAAAATAGAGTGCAAAATCAAAACTTTACCAAGAATATGATTTCATTCGTGAAAATGCTGAATAACGACAAATATCATTAGGCAAACACATTTTCAAAGGATTTCGTTTTAATTGCATTGAAAAATTAAGAACACTTTTGTTTTAGTTATGAGAGGACAATTGAAAGTCATTGAAGAATTTGTGTGGGTAGAGAGGGTGCAAAGTGCTTTCTTATGAGAGGGAGCCATTAGAATTGAGTGCATAAGTTTTGTAGTTCAACCTAGCCTTTAAAAAGGCACTTTTATAAACTTTAGAAATGGCGAACTATAAATTCGTAGAATATAGTTTAGTATATGTAGGTTTTGCTGAGATCTTGGTACATAGTACTACTGCGCAAAAAATAAGAAGACTTTATTCACAATTTTAAAATTCTTAATTTATGCTTCAAAATCTGTGCTATCCCCCTCACAGTTATCTCTCTTAGCTCAAATACATTTGTGCTAACGTTTTTCGGAATCCTCGAAACAGTTGTTAAAATCAATTTTCGGAAAAGCCTTCAATGCGCGTAGCGATTTACGTTGAATGTCTTCAATTGAATCAAAACGGTTTCCACGGAGCGGTCGTTTGAGTTTGCTGAATAGCCAGAGCTCACACGGAGCTAAATTGGGCGAATACGGTGGCGGCACGATATTGGTTGAAAATTTGGCGAAAAACTCACGAAGAATCAATGCGGTATGCCACGGTGCATTATCATCGTGCAAAACCTAAGAGTTGACGGCCCATAACTCCAGCCTCATTTTACGAATAGCTTCGCCCAAACGACGCATAGTATTCCTTGTTGACAGTTTGGTCAGTCGGAAGGAATTCGGAGTGCACCACACCTCGATAATCGAAGAAAATTGTCAACATAAACTTGATTTTTGACCTGCTTTGACGTGATTTTTACGGCTTCTGCTCATCTTTAGCACAATATTTGACCGTTTGAATGTCTGTTTCCGGGTCGTAAGCATAGATCCATGACTCAACACTAGTAATTAAACATTTCGTGACATCCTGGTAGTCGGAAAGTATTGTTTCACGGACGTTACGTGACGCTGTTTTTGGAAAAAGTTTAGAAATTTTGGAACCAATCGTGCTTTTACTTTTCATAGGCCCAAAAGATCTTTCAAAATGGTTTTCACTGACTCTTCCGATATTGCAACGATGTCAGTAAGATCTCTGATTGTTAAACCTCGATTCTCAAGCACCAATTCTTTTATTTTTATTGACATGTTGATCATCAGTTGTTGTTGAAGGCCAGGTACCAAAAATTATGATCCATTCGACTTTGAGTAAACAAAAATTAGTCCAGGTAACTTTACAGCCACTTTAAATTCAATTATTATTTTCTTTTTTCTCTATACTTGCCTTTAATCCACTAAAATTTAAAGACTTCGACAGTGCCACCATAATAAAACTTTTTGGCCTTGAAGAAAAGGATTACGCAACAGGTAGCAGCCCTCCGTAAATATTGTATTACCCTTCCCTTTATTTGAAATGCGCTTTAACTTTACGGTTAATCCGTCAATTAACATAGACTTAACTCCATTAACTCGTTAAGGCGATTTAATACCATTACATAATTCTACAATCCTGCCAGGTATCGGTCAGCAAGATGTGATATAATAAATTCATGGTGCAAAACAGTTGATGTTCCTTATTTTTGGTAAGCCAATTTCTTTATGATCTACAGTTGTAGAGCAAAAGATTCGTGACTGTCTTCTTCCTTTTATTTGGGGTGTTTTTTACGTGGTGGGTCCCAAACCCAGCGCCCAATCCTGGGGAGAGAAGTTTCGCTTTCTCATTTAAGTTCGCCTGCAAACGGACATTTTTTAGCTACCCAGAGTATACTTGGTCTAAGACCGGAAGTTGTAAGCTACTTGAGTCATATGTAAAATAATGGTTTCTGACCTTTCTCAAGTGAATGGCGCTCAGAGAACTTTCCTCACTTGCGTGAACTTCTACACATGACTCCATCGCTGATAAAGAAAAAGATAAAGAAGAGCGAAATATTCTGAGCGTTGAATTTGATGTTTTGGGAGGAGCTAATCTATAGGGCGTTTATAAGAGGAATCTTTTTTTACGTACGCGAGCCTATTCGATGCTGTCTAGGAACATATGCCAAGCCAATCTACTCCCGGAGTTAATAAGCCAATATACATATATGTATATGTATTTAGTGTAGTTTTCTTCGTAACTGTTCGGTTAGCCAGTGTGTTTGACTAAAAAAGAGTAGTAACTAGTTAATCTACAGATCCTGCGAAAATATGGATAACTCATGTTTCAAAGGGGGCGGACTAAAGAAAATGACAGGGAGATTGCATGAAATTTTTAGGAGCTCTCAACCATTTTTTCGTTCACATTTTTGAGCAGAGTCTAGTTCATGTGGCCATAATAAAGTATTAATAATTCCATATGCGACAAAAACCGTTATTGCCACATTTTCGTCGAATAAAATCTGTTGATAGAATAAGAAATTACGATAATTTCGTCCCGTTACTTTTTTGGAGCGCGATTGACAACAGAACACATTGATACGGGACATCATGAACGAAATGACGGAAAGGCTCTGTTTACGATTATTATCAAAACTTGACAGTTCGTTTTGTTTAAGCCGTCGAGTGTCACCACCTTGTCTATCATCATTCTTGATTCTTAAATGTTTTCAAAAACATTCGATTTAATTCACATTCTAATTCATGTCTTCATATTCTAATTCTGTGTCTTCTCTAATCATGAGATATCTGCAGGCTCGACTTGATGTAAACCGAACGACTTCTGTAAACCAATCAGCTTACATATTCGATTCTACAAGCAGCAATTTAAACCAACCAAAAAAGTAAAATTTTTACAGTTACAAAATTGAAGAATTCGCCATGAGTTTACTAGAACATATCCTTATAAGGGCAGTATCTTTCACAATTCATTTTCCTTAGTTTTTACTATCAAATGATCACAATTTATCCAAAAAAAAATATTTATGCTGAATGTTAGTGATCTACAACTGTTTAACAAGCTCTACAAGCAAACATAAATGCGTGGATTTTGACAAAGAATACATTTGGCGGTTGTCTTTGTTGCACTTTGCCAGCCAAAATCGCATGTTAATTGCTAATTTGTAAATTTTTATTGGTTTTCACACCAAATGTGTAATTTATGATTTCATAAATAAGTAAGAATGCAAACTGCCAAAAAATAAAAACACCAAAATCAAAAAAAAAAAAAAAAAAATCACAAACAAAGCGTTAGAATAATATCGCGCTTTGACAAGCTGTCACTATAAATTTTTCAGTTGACATTTCATCAAAGCACAACCAAAAATGCAATTTGTGCAACGACGTTTTTCTTGACCCTACACTTTACGGGCAAAACATAGTGCTGGGAATTGCTACGTGCACCCGCCTGACGAGCGCTTGTATTCTCATTGGAATTCTTCAAATTATGGCACACACACTTGTCATCGCCCAGACGCGCTCTAAGCCAAATTCGATGAACCGCCATGTCAGACAGCATATTTACCACATTTGTGCGAACAGACACGCATACCTACATACATACATATGGCTGTACGTATGTAGGTGAAAAGGTGTAGTAAGTTTGTACATACCGGCTCGTACATACATTTATGTCGGATTAGGTGCCGTCACTCATTATTTTTACAATAGCCAAATACCCGTAATGATCGCCGGCGACAAGCACCCAGTCGCTCGGAATGCCTTTATATGGATCTGACTGGTCCACTACTCTCCGACATTTACTACCATTTCGATACATGACATGAGTCGTCGACACCTGTTCAACGGCCATAAATATGAAAGCATTCGTCATGCATTTAGAAAATACGTAATACACAATGTTTATATGTATGTACTATGTGATATGTGGTTATGTAAATATTGTATATAAATTTTCCTTTTTTACCCCAATTACAAATGTTGACCAAGGCAGAGCGATGTTATGGGAATGGTGTGAATTTTAGGCGTTCGTGTGGGTGTTCGCGTCTTTTGGCAGCATTAAGTTATATATACATACATATGTATGCTATATATACAAACACTTATGTTTGTACATACATACATACATATATTTTAATAAGTCACGTCGCGTGGAACATTCTGGTTTAGCGGCACAGTGTAGAGGACGTGTGTTTCCATCCAAATTGTTTTGTTTCAAAAATAGCTTTCATTGCAATGAATCAATGTTTGTATGTTTATTTTCTAAAATTGTTTTATGATTGTTGGCTATTTTTAGCAATGGAAAGGAAATTAAATAATATAAATTTTTCGTTATATTGCTAGGGAGTAAGTTGCAAACCGTTGAATTAAATATTTAAGACCGATATGTAGAACAAATATTTTAAACTTGAAGGAAAAACACCAACACCCTTCCCACCTTTCATTTTTTCGATGAAAGTTTCATACCCATATATCCATATGGTCATAACCGATATGTCCAACCTATTACAATCTTTCGAGGGTCCACTTTAGATCAATCGCAGTTTAAGGTTATCCAAAATCTTTCTGTAATTCCCTTTCCAGGGCGTCCAGTGGGTTATTCTTCTTTGGTGATCATATGATCAGTATTTAGCCGACCACCTTTCAAATGGACATCTGGCCAGAGGTCAGATAACACTCATTATGCTATTGTTTGTTAACACCAAATGTTAAATTTTACCAATTTTATTCGTTCTTTTTATTAATCTTCTTCTTCTTTATTAGCGTAGACACCGCTTACGCGGTTATAGTCGAGTTTACATCAGCGCGCCAGTCGTTCTTCCTTTTCGCTGTTTGGCGCCAATTGGAGATTCCAAGTGTAACCAGGTCTTTTCCAAAGGAGAGGAGGTCTTCCATTTCCTTTGCTTCCCTCGGCGGGTACTGCGTCGAATACTCTCAGAGCTGGAGTGCTTCCGTCCATTCGGACAACATGACCTAGCCAGCGTAGCCGCTGTCTTTTAATTCGCTGAACTATGTCAATGTCGTCGTATAACTCATACAGCTCATCGTTCTATCGAATGCGATATTCCCCGTGGCCAACGCGCAAAGGACCATAAATCTTTCGCTGAACCTTTCTCTTGAAAACTCGCAACGTCAACTCATCAGTTTTTGCCATCGTCCAACCCTCTGCACCATATAGCAGGACAGGAATAATGAGTGACTTAAAGAGTTTGGTTTTTATTCGTCGAGAGAGGACTTTACTTCTCAATTGCCTACTCAGTCCGAAGTAGCACCTGTTGGCAAGAGTTATCCTGCGTTGGATTTCCAGGCTGACATTGTTGGTGGTGTTTACTCTGGTTCCAAGATAGACGAAATTATCTACAACTTCAAAATTATGACTGTCAACAGTGATGTAAGAACCAAGTCACAAGAGCAACGGCTATTTATTTGATGACAGGAGATATTTCGTCTTGCCCTCGTTCACCACCAAACCCATTTGCTTCGCTGCCTTATCCATTCTGGAGAAAGCAGAACTAACGACGCGGTTGTTATGGTCAATAATATCGATGTTATCGGTGTACGCCAGCAATTTTACACTATTGTAGAAGATTGTACTTTCTCTATTCAGATTTGCAGCTCGAACTATTTCACCCAGAAGTAGACTGAAGTCACAAGATAGGGAGTTGTCTTGTCTGAAACCTCAAACCTCCGAACGGCTCGGAGGAGGACCTCTCCGATCCTTACGGACCTTTTGGCATTGCTCAACATCAGTTTGCACAGTGGTTTTGCGGGGATACCAAATTCAGACAAAGCGGCATAAAGGCAACTCCTTTTGGTGATGTCAAAAGCAACTTTGAAATCGACGAAGAGATGGTTTTTTACAAGATTTGGCGCATGATGAATATCTGGACAGTTGTAGATTTTCCAGGCCTGAAGCCACACCGATAAGGTACAATCAGTTTGTTGATGGTGGGCTTTAATCTTTCACTTAGTACGCTCAATGGAACCTTATAAGCGATGTTTAGGAGACTTATCCCACGGTAGTTGGCGAAGATACTTTTTGTGGATTGGGCAGAGTACATTTAAATTCCCATCGTCGGGCATGCTTTCCTCCGACCATATTCTACAAAGGGGCTGATGCACGCACCTTATCAGTTCTTCACCGCTTTATTCGAATAGTGCGAAATGGCAATCCATCAGCCCACACCGTTTTGTTGTTCGTCAGACGGGTAATTGCTATACGAACTTCTTCATGGTCAGGGACGTCTACTCCATCATCACCGTTTGGAGTCGACCATCTCCAGGTGTTATGCTTTCACTGTCATTCAGCATGCTGGAGAAGTGTTTCCTTCATAATTCCAGTATGCTTTGGGCATCAGTCACTAGATCACCTCTAAAATAGAAAATCTTAGTACATTTAAATAGCAATATTGCCACGAAGTGATAACTTAACCTATTTTGCCACTTTGCCACTGTTATATTAAATGCCACATTAAATGCATTCCCTTAATGTAACAGTTATTTGTTTAATTTTGTTCCTAAGTACAAGTTCTTGTTTAAACCAGCTTTGTAGGTCGTTTAGTCTACTTTAAATGTATTTGACTATAAACAACTAATATTTCTTTATTCTTACTTACTTATTTCCCGATTTAGGTCGCCATGAACGCCAAAAACACAGTATTTGATGCCAAGCGTCTGATAGGTCGCCGCTTTGACGATACAAAAATACAGGAGGACATGAAGCATTGGCCTTTCAAAGTGGTCAACGACTGTGGCAAACCTAAAATCGAAATCGAGTTCAAAGGCGAAGTAAAACGTTTCGCGCCCGAAGAAGTAAGCTCGATGGTTTTGACTAAGATGCGTGAAATCGCCGAGGTCTATCTGGGTGGCAAGGTTACCGATGCCGTTATTACAGTGCCCGCCTACTTTAATGATAGTCAACGTCAGGCCACCAAAGATGCCGGTTCGATTGCTGGTCTCAACGTGTTGCGCATCATTAACGAGCCCACAGCCGCTGCTTTAGCTTATGGTTTAGATAAGAATTTAAAGGGTGAAAAGAATGTGCTCATCTTTGATTTGGGCGGTGGTACTTTCGATGTCTCCATATTGTCCATCGATGAGGGCTCACTCTTTGAGGTCAAATCGACGGCTGGTGATACACATTTAGGCGGTGAAGATTTCGATAATCGACTTGTCAACCACTTCGTTGAGGAATTCAAACGCAAGCACAAACGTGATTTGTCCTCCAATGTGCGCGCTTTGCGACGTCTGCGTACCGCCTGTGAGCGCGCCAAGCGTACGCTGTCCAGCAGCACAGAGGCTTCCATTGAAATCGATGCTTTGCATGAGGGTATTGATTTCTATTCGAAAATCAGTCGCGCACGTTTCGAAGAGCTGAACATGGACTTGTTCCGTTCGACACTGCAGCCAGTTGAGCGTGCGCTGAACGACGCTAAAATGGACAAGGCCGCCATTCACGATGTAGTGTTGGTGGGCGGTTCTACACGCATTCCGAAAATACAAAAGATGCTGCAAGACTTCTTTGGCGGCAAACAGCTGAACTTGTCCATTAATCCCGACGAGGCTGTGGCATATGGCGCCGCTGTACAAGCTGCCATTCTGACTGGTGTGGGTAGTTCCCAAATCCAGGATGTGTTACTGGTTGACGTAACGCCGCTTTCATTGGGTATTGAGACTGCCGGTGGTGTGATGACTAAATTAATTGAACGCAATGCTCGCATTCCATGCAAACAACAACAAACCTTTACTACATACAGCGATAACCAGAATGCGGTCACAATTCAGGTGTACGAAGGTGAACGCGCCATGACTAAGGACAACAATCTTTTGGGTACATTCAATTTGACTGGCATACCGCCAGCGCCACGTGGTGTGCCCAAAATTGAGGTCACCTTTGACCTTAACGCCGATGGTATATTGCACGTATCCGCTAAGGACAATAGCACCGGTAAATCGGAGAAGATTACCATTACTAATGATAAAGGACGTCTGTCCAAGGCGGAAATCGATCGTATGTTGTCGGATGCTGAGCGTTATAAGGATGAGGATGAGAAACAGAAGCAGCGCATTCAGTCTAGGAATGCTTTGGAAAGCTACATCTTTAGCTGCAAGCAGGTAAGTGAAATATTAACCTAATAGCTTTATTAGAATGAGATAACTCGTACTGTAACCTATGTATATTAAAAGCTAAAGAGTCATCAATGGGTTAATTTTCATCCGTCATCATCAAATTTAATGGAGTTATCTGATCTTGAGGCAAAATTTTAGAAAAAGCCCTGAAGGAGTAGAATGCCTAGTGATTATCCTTATACCCTGAACAGTGTATATACGTTGTTTCACAAGAAGAAGCCCCTCAGTTTTTGAAATATCCATCTGACATTCAGGAATCGCTAATATCGAACCAGTATAACATATAGTTGTGATAAAAACTGAACGATCAAAATTAGATCCTTCGATGCCAGCAAAGTTAACGCTTTGTTTTGGTTTAATATCTTCAATATCTTCTTGTTTTAATATCACAGATATAGCTATTATTTACCAAAAAGGTTAGGTTAGCTAAGGTTAAAAAGTCGATCCTAACAGGTATCTTACTTGGACTGTTTAGAACGCTGGTCCGTTGTGTTGCCTAAAACCCCTACATAATAGATCATATCACGCTTACAAATCCACAAAGCTTTTGAACCTATCAAAAAATTGTTGAGACGGCTAATGTTAGTTCTGGCTTTGTCTACTGGTTCACCGAAGGTAGCACTGCCAAGATGTTACATCCACAGCCTTGCAAAGGCTGGAGAGAATATACAACTTTGACAACTTGATCAAGATTTTGAGCCCCTATGTGAATACCTATTGGACAATGTCCTGTAAGAGCACCTACTATTGTGTCAAGCTGAACTTTGCCAAGGGCAAGTAGTTTAGAAAAACTCCTGTGATCTACTCCAGCACGGGAGCAGATCGTTGACCAGCGCTGGTAAGTGCACGCAAGGTCTATTGGTCCAGTGCTAGAACGCAAGTCACCGTACATTTAACACGACCTTAGTACGAGTAGCAGCCATTTCTGCTTGAAAGACACTACGGTGGTTCTTTAGCTAAGATTGATGGAAGGCACCTTACTGAAAATTAACCTTCCCTTGTAACTCCCACCCAATAAAGCACTCGATCTAAAATGGGTTTATTTTCTTTGCAGGCCATTGAGGATGCTCCCGCTGGCCGTCTGACAGACGCTGATAAGTCCACGGTACGCGATAAATGCACCTCGGAGATGTCCTGGCTGGATGCCAATACGCTCGCTGAAAAGGACGAGTTCGACGATCACCTGAAGGAGTGTCAACGAGTTTGCGGCCCTGTAATGGCGAAGATGCATGGCGGCGCTGGTAGTGGCGATGCCGGTGCGGCTAAGGGAGCACAGAGTGGACGTGCTGGCGGACCGACTGTCGAGGAAGTCGATTAATTTAGCAATCATTTAGAAATATTCTCATACTAAATTTCTCATATACTTTCAATTTCACTTTCAATTTGAATTATTTATTCGTACATTTTCTAAAACGGACAATTATAAACATACATATGTATATAAATAGATTTTTCGTTACTGTATTGACGGATTATGTAAGTATGATATAAGCGGAGTTTGTTTTGTTGTTTCCTTTACTTCTTATACGCCGAGTTTACTTGCCGCTTAAGCAGCTTATAAACAGTGCATATTTAGATTCGAATTAGAATTAGAATTATATTGAAACTTTTTATTTCCTCGTGGAATTATAATGACGTACTGCGGCAGCTACAAGTTCAATCGACGATTACAAATATACCACACAGCCGCAAATAAATAAATGTGAGTGTGCAAGGTTTGAAAACAAGGGAAGGCAAAACATAAAGAAATTCATTAAATTGACGGTCAGAACTTTAACATCGAATTAGTTTTAAATAAACGCTGGTGCACGCAAGTTCGATTTTACCGATAGTTTGAAGAAAGTTGAAAGAAAACAAAAACAAATACAATTTAGTGAAGTCAACAAAATTTCAAAATTGCAAAATGGTGGCTTTGAGTAAATTCATTAAATATTTAATTGATAACGATGTCAAATGTAGCGGTATTTTTCACGATCACTCTTGTAAACGGAATGCATTACTCAACACATATAAATTTATGTTCTCGAATATGAAATATTTCGCGCCTGTTATTGGTGTAAGTGCACGTTTGGAAAGTGTATGTGGTGGTCCGTCATTTCAATAAAGTTGAAATTTTTTTATTTAGTTACCCTTACTCATGCGCATACGGTCACTCAACAGGAAGCTGCTGCAGTCGACGCTCATATATTATGTGGAGGCAGTGTTGGCCGCCACGGCCGTCGGCTGGTCGATCCAAATCATTATTTGTTTTTTGCGGTTCGTTTCAGAAAACCGAAATAAAAATCTAGAACAATGTTATTAAATTGTTTAAATTCCCTTACAGACATTTATTGGGTAAATTCACCTATTTAACCTTTATATTGTTGCCGACTTTCATCGGCAGCTTTTGTACATTCATGGTTCCAAGTCCACGAGTTCATAGCCTGTTCTCGACCACCATATTTCAGTGTGTAAGTATAATTATTTATTTAAACAGTGAATTCTTTAAATCGGCATTAATTAAATACTTAGTCAATTTCTAATGTGAAAAAAGCACGTTGCAAGTATCCAAAGGCTAAGATATGGTATACCTATTTATGTACATATGTATGTATGTATATAGAAAATGTATGTGAAACATACAACGGTTTCTATGTATATTAGACAATGCGTTTGTTTGCTTCGAAATGTTTTTTGCCTTTACAATAATAGTATATGAAAGTAATTTTGAAATTATATTGGAGCTTGTAGAAAATAATAACAATAATATTAGTTGGCATGGACTGTGAAGCTTATATTCAATAAATAATCTCAAAGGAGGAAGTGCAAATTTCACTTAATAATTCATTAAAATAGTACCCCGATAATAAATTGATGAAATGTTTTATACTCTCGCAAAATGTTGCTAAAGAGTACAATAGTTTTATTTATATAACGGTTGTATTTATCGTATAACACTAATCGAGTTAAATATGTGGTTATACCAGATCTTTATATATAAAAATTACGTGTCTCGTTGTTTGTCCGCGATGGACTCCTAAACTACTGAACCGATTTTAGCAAAGTTTTGCACACTGGGTCCAGCCTGAAACAACTTAGAAGGTAGGATAGTCAAAACAATTCATAAATAAGCGAAACAGTGAAAGCTGTATTAAATAGACACCCTATTAAATGGACGCACTATTAAGCGAACAACTCTAATAACTGGACAGAAAGGCTGTTTCGTCAGTGTCTGTTTATGGGAAATTTCACTGCATATTTTTCTAAACATACGCATGTATTCACAATCCCCCAAAAAATATAATACAGTTGAACTTCCATAACTCAAACTTCTATAACTCGAACTCTTGACTTAGCAATATCCGTAGAAGTCAAATTACATGAAAATTTTCTGCCATAACTCAAAGTTTTTTTGTGAATTATTGTGATTCGAGTTAGGAAAGTTCAACAGTAATTATAATTTTCAGTAAAATATCAACCTTAAGGGCCATCTCATCGCAATGTTTGGTTTACAGTTGGTTACAGTTCTGGTAAACTTAACCAAGGTTCCTTTTTTCGGCAAAGTACCTTATTTTAACTAGAACTGACAGATGCTGTTAACCTAACTGAGAAAACATGCTTAACGTTATTTTTTCCATTGAAATTTATTTGTTTAAACATATTCAAAATTAAACCTCAAGTGCAATCCCTTGGATTCTTATAGCAACAAAAACGTTTTCGGCTTTATTCGTAAATGAAAATTTCACTGTATTGAATAGTTTATTATTTGAATAATAGTATAAAATGTATACCACAGCGCGGCGCGGCCGGATCCACTAGTACTATACAGAGTTTTGTCCGGAAAGTAATAGGACCGATTTTCTTCCACCACGACTGTACTTCGGAGCGCACCGACTGGATTCGGTAGGGGGCGTTCCTAGCCAACGAACGAGCAACTGGTCAGTTGGCTCCGAGTACCTGGAGAGTCAGGACAAACAGAAACTTTTGATATGATAGCGAGGTACGACAAGCAGCATGCACCTCGGCTCTCAAGGCTATTCCGGAGAATGCCTTTCGTGACGCCTTCAATGCTTGGAAATCGCGCTGGCAGCGCTGTATCCGCGCAGAAAGAGCCTATTTTTTAAGACTCAGCCCTATTACTTTCCAAACAAACGCTGTACTTTGTTTTTACACTTAAAATGAATGACATATACTGAAGAAAACGCACAAGGACATTAGCTTTCCAAGATAACATATGCTCACATTATTAGAACAAGGGATGATAATAAAGTTATTCCATTTCTAGGCAAACCACACCAATATATTAACCAGACATAGTAGGAACGTTTTCTGTTAGCAATGTCTTGTCCCAGAATGAGGTGACATTGGATAATAACGACTCCGGCAAAGCTCGCGGAGGGAAACCGTGAGAAACATTCAATTTGAGTTTAAGATTAGCAATTTCTATGGCAGCCGGTTCTACGTTACTGCTCTAGGCCAAACCTTTCGGTGATCTAACAATTAATGTGAAAAAATTCTAACTCAGATTTAACGATATATGTAGTTACCTACATATATGATATAAAGTCTACTGATTGTTTGACTTAAAGTATATGGGGTCGGTGAAGTATTTAAGCGATTTTACACATTTGACGCTCTGTGAATTATTTAAGACAACTTACCTATTGCCCTAACATACATACAAGTATGTATATGAATATACGGTATAAAGGCAAAGGGAAGTTTGAAAACGTACAAGTATACTACTGTGATCATGAAAGGCGAATATTTAAATTATATTTCGCGTGTTTTTCGAATCGGTAAATATTTTTTCTGTAAGTTGGTAGTACTGTTGGTGCCATCTATGCTAAATTTCACGTCAAAATATTCATTAGTATTTGAGATACGCCTCTTTTTGTGAGGCTCTAAAAGTGAATTCTTCGATTTTTACTATGCCTGACGTGCGATAATGCACCATCTCATACTGCATTGGTTATTCGTGATTATTTCGCAACATTTTCAACTAATATCGTGCCGCAACCACCGCATTCGCCTGATTTATCTTCGTGTAACTTCTGGCTATTCAGCAAATTCATATGAACACTCCGAGGACACCGTTTTGACTCAATTGAGGATATGAAAGCTGAATCGAAGAAGGCTCTGATGGCCATCACGAGGAGGATTTTTCCAATGAAGTATTGAAATGATTTTAGTGTCAGAAATACTATATGTCATAGATTGACCGATAAAAAAACTAAATTTTCACATACTACTGTGCCCAAAAAAAGAGGTGACATTTGAATTTAAGCTGCGCGCGTAGTATTTTAATACAAAATCAACTATGTTATATAGCATTCCTTTTTTGGCCTCCACTCTACGTTAGCTTTGCAGAAATCAAAATGTGATGAATCATATTCGAACGTACGAACAGACACTCATTCGAAAATATATACATATAAAGGCTGATCCAAGTAGAGGTATTTTTTTCAATAGCCTTTTTTTGACAGATCACGCGTTCAGTATTTTTTAGCATTTCAACATGGAAAGACTTATGCTTGAACAACGTTTACAAATCCTTATCTAGAAAGTCTATTACGTCCTGTAAAGAATGTCTTTCGCACGCTTCGCTCAACTTTTGGTCATCAACACCATTACCCATCTTGAGACCCAGCATTCATTATTGGATAATAATCCATCGAATAGACTACATTCAGCACTCAGTGAAGAAATTTTAGCAACCGTAGCCGAGAGTCGATTCGGAGACATTCGCAGCAACTCGCGTTTTTCGTCGAAATCTTGAATTGAAAGCATACAAAATACATCTTGTGAAAGAACTGAAGCCGCTCAACCTACCCACCCAAGCGAAATCGCTTCGAGCCTTAATTATGTTCAGCGATGAGGCCCATTTCTGGATCAATGGGTATGTAAACAAGCAAAATTGCCGAAGAGTAACCTGAAGAGATTCGAGTGCTGGCATTTCATCCAGAAAAACCACGGCTTGGTGTGGTTTGTGAGCCGGTGGAATCATCACTTCATATTTCTTTAAAAATGTCTGAGGTCTATGCGGACAATCGCACTTCGATTCATGCCTTGGATAAATGCTCGAACAAGTCATCGGAAATTGGACTTAATAGGTGGACCGTCTGAGACGTAGCCGCGGCCAAGATTTGAAAGAGATAATGTCAAAAAAAAATGCCAATGGAATCTCAAAATGGATCACCCTTTACATTAGGGTGGAGAAAAATATTAATGGTTTTATTTCGCTTGGTATTCTGAAAAATTGCATGATAGACACCTCTTAGAACAGTTCTCCATGTATGAGCTCTTAATTGTAACTGAAAGGTCATTCGCTTACCTACTTTTATTGTTAAAAAATATCCTTAAAATAATAATATTTTAATCGGTAATATCTTTTAAACGGCTAGGCTTACGGAAAAATCGACGTAGACCTCTTTTGAAGAGCGTTCAATTTTCTACAAAATACACCAAAAAGAAATATTTCTGCAAGTAATTGGAAGCGAGATGCAACTTTTTCTTTCTCATAATAAGAGAAAAGTACAAAACCGTTAGGCGGAGGACCCCTTATATATATGTACATATATCTTCACTTATAATGCAAAATAACGGAACATCACTTTTCATAAGTTTACAGCCGAAGGAAAAACGATATAGTAGAAACCGCTCATATTGAAACAAAATTAAGGGTTTTGGTTATAAAATGGTTATACATACTATATATTGGTTATATCTGAGAGCGGCTGCCGGAAATTTTATGCTACAGATATGTAATATGATGTAGTGAATCGTAAGCAATAAAAAACTCAATTTCAATCGTTTTGATGATACATTGTTTTGCTTTCTGGATTAGTTTTAGGTGTTCAAGGTGAAAAATGTAATATACTGTATTACAACATGTTGCATAGTATAAAGCTACATCCTTACATTCTACTTGTACATATACCATGTACGCATAGAAATGATCGTTTTAAAGATAAATGAGTTTAATAAAAAATTACTAATATTTCTCAAATTCTAATGCAACTTTGTTCTTATTTTTTGCTATGATTTTGAAATTTCATGCCTTCTCATCTATTTCGCTGGATCTCACCATCTCGCCAGACACTCGAATCCTTGATTATGTTAGAGAATACTGCACTCACGAAACTAATCGCCAATTCCTCATTGATACGCACATTCATATTTATGTGTTGTAGTGCCTTGATATTGAATGCCAAACGGAAAAAAACGTACAAAGGCTTTTGGTTGATGGAACCTACACCCTACAATGCCACAGCAGTGGAACAAACGGGAGAGAATGATGACAATGCAACGTGCAACAGTTCATGCAACCACAAAGACCAATCATGTCAGCAATATGCGCTACAAGGTATTCGAAATTTTATGCTCACCGGTCTGGGATTGGACGCCATCAAAATGCTGATGAGCAATGTGCCATCAAATGTGAACGGGTTCATGGCGAAACTCTGCGTCAAATTGAAGGCTTTCAAATTACGCTCCTTTGCAATACTCACCTCATACGTCGCTATTTACAGGGTAAGCACTGTTGACACTTTTTTCTGTTCAAAATTTCCATTTAATTTGCATTTCTGACATTTTCAGCTTCTGCATTGTTACTTTAATCGCAATTTCGGTGGCGACTCACCGCTGAACCACAGCGTGGCGGCTTTTCTAAGTGGTTCCGGCTTCATATTTTTCCCAAAGTTAACACTGCTCAGCTATGCGATGGTCGGGAGCTTACAAATTAGCTGGCAGTATGTTACAACTTACTTGACTGAAGAGCGTTTTGGCGACACCTATGAGTGGGTCAAACGTTTGCCCTGCAGAATGATGTTTTATCCAATAGCGCTCGCGTATTTGGTAAATGCTTATGTCATTAACAAAAACTCTGTCAGCAAGCTTGGTGGGATGGTCATAAACGGCATCACAAATAACTAGTAAGTATCTGTGGTCTAAGTTGGTTTCAGTTACTTCTTTGTTTCAGATATAGAACTTAGCCAGTTTAATACCGTCTTTTTGTTCAAAATTTCTATAAAATTTTATTCAAAACATATGCATTATCATCTTGCAGAAAGTTTGAAAACCGATTTCAAGCTATTTCAAAGTTCAACTACATGTACTATTCATATAACGGATTATTGAACACCTTCAGAACTTTTCCCAAAAACGAAGTATTGACGAAAATACCGAAATCGATCCACACCTTGTGTAGTCCCATAAATCTGAATATGAGGATCCTACATCACCACTTGACTTTATCAAGCGAATATCACTCGATTTTAAATCTTATTAACTGTGGGACTACGAGGTGTGTTCAAAAATATCAAAAAGTATCGCGAATTTTGAATTTTCGCGGGTTACGTATATTCGAATTTCGAATTTTTTGTGGCGTTATGTTGGTACTCATGTCTCTCACTTATGCCGACAAGCTCGGCCATTTGGAATGTTCATTTAATTGTTGACAGCTGCTTTGCTTGCATGTGTTTTGGATCGTCTTCGATTTTTACCTATACAAAAAAATGGATCAAAGATCTCAAGAATTAATGAAGTGGAGAAAATGGTGTTGGCCAATCGTAGAATCACCGTTAGAGAAGTTGCTGAGGACCTAAACATATCGATTGGCAAGTTATGCGCAATTTGCGCGAATTAATCCGCCAGAAACGCTCGGATTTATGGAAGAACAAAAAATGGCTTTTGCACTACGATAACGCCCTTGCTCACACATCGTTGCTTGTGCGCGACTTTTTGGCCAAAAACAACACACTAATGATGCCGCAGCCACCGTATTCCCCAGATCTGGCCCCCTGTGACTTTTTCTTGTTCCCTAAACTGAAGAGGTCCATGAAAGGAGGACGTTACGCTTCTCTTGACGAGATAAAGACGGCATCGAAGGAGGAGCTGAAGAAGATAAAAAAAAAAATTTTGCTTCGAAGATTGGAAAAACCGTTGGCACAAGTGTATAATATCTCATGGGGATTACTTTGAAGGGGACAAAATAGATATTCATGAATAAATAAATAATTTTTGAAAAAACACAAAATTCGCGATACTTTTTGAACACACCTCGTATGCAGTAGTCGACTGCTTTCAAGGTTAGGATAGGTTCGTCCTCACGAGTAAGATCATGAGAGACTTAATTTGAACAGCTGAGGATGTCGGTTTCAAAATGTGTATGTATTCACCTAGTTTGCCGAAGGTATGACTACCGAGAAATGTATGTATATCAACTACAGTATTCCGAAAGCTTGACAATGGAGAGAGCGAAAAGTGTCTTAATTTTTCCACCTCAACTTCCTCTATACAATTTTGGTAGATTTTAGTCTTTTCCCAAGTACGATTATTAAAAAGTGTTCAGTTTCAAATCTTTTTGGCAAGAACAACTTTGAAAGAGCAAGTAGTTCAATGGACTTTTTATAGCCGTAATGGTTTTTTTGCTCACTTCGGGGCAGAATGTTTGCTGCTTCGCTAATGGCAGCTATGTACCTTTGCTTTCAAACCAATGGATTGGTCTAGTACGCCGAAACTTAAGTTTATTGGTCGCTTCCTACTGCAAACCTCTCTCCCGTCTCCTTTATAACGGCATTTTAAATTTACTGTTCGTTTCATTTTTTCCCCATTTTCTTCGTGTTGATGATATGATGATGTTAATCACAAGAACCATCACGAGTAACTACGCCAGCATTTTTTATAACGGTAGTAGTAGATGTTTGCACGTTTGTTATGATTGCATGGGTATTGGAATTAAAAAGTATTTTTTTTAATATTTTGACTTACTTAAAATTATATTTATTCTCATTTTTCACTTTATTTCAGTGTGAGAACCACCCATGCAAGCGTTGAGATAGTCGAGCACATTCTGGCACGGTGTTCACCAGCTTTGTAAGGCTCTAAATCAAATTGACCAAAAAAAATGTAAAAAAAAGTGCTTTTCCAATGAGTTATATCAACAATTTTTTATCATACCACATGTAAGTTAAAATAAATTTTGGCCCACTTAATTGAACTGAAAAACAGAATTTTATTAATACTGAGGTAATTTTTAGAAGGGTTGATTTTGGGGTTTTCAATTATATTTTTGCCTTTAAGCACTTATATTTTAATTATTATATTTTGATGTTAAGGCCCTGGATTCCATTTATATCAGCAGGGATCACATCATCTCAGTAGCGCCCGGCAAACTCCTAGAGCTATTCAGGCTGCTGGGACTCTGGGAAGACATGTGATATAGGAGAGGGCACAATAGATCCTAGGTTGCGGTGCATTACCTCATAACAATATCTATCTATGTAAAAATTGTAAAACCTACGAAGTGACTGATGTGGTATACATTATGACAAAAAACACGGAAATCCGGATATTGTAAATGAAACGCAAAATATTTAATTATTGATTAATTTTGTTGTGCCACCTTCATAGTAATCCCCACCAGATATAAAACAATTATGACAACGATTTTTCCAGAACTCGAAACATTTTTCATTAGCACTTTTTGGGTTGGCCATCAGTTCCTTCAGCGAATTGTGTTTAATCTCTTCGAACAACTGAAAACGGTTTCCATTCCGATGATTGCTGACTTTTTTGCATGTCAAACTTATAAACCCTTGTCTCAACGGCAGTTTGAAGGCTTTACATGACATGTGGCATTGGAATTCGCACGATAAGCATGTCCAAAGAGACCTATTTACGGTACTATTTTCGAAAAAAAAAATCAGCTTTTTCGAAACGAGTCGAGCAAGAACGCGTTTCACACTCAAATCCACCAAAATAATTCGAACGGACTCACGAGAGATGTCGAGCTCTCTTGCCATCTCTCTAACACTTGCCTGATCACCATATCCTTCACTTTTTTAAATATTTTCTTGGCTTGTGTTTTTGATAAAACTGAATCACGGAAAGCATTTTCCAACATTCGCTACTATTCGCACACGAAACTTGGTTAGAAACACGAAATTTGAGACAAATGCTTTGTTAGGTATTTTTATTCAAATAAAAATCGAAACGTACTACTGTGTTTTACCGACTTAAGCAGCAGCTCAAAGCAAAGTAGTCGACAGAGCGCGCACATATTTGACATAGTAATTAAAGACAACTTAGCAAAATACATTTTTTTGTTTGGAAATAACATTTATCCGGTTAATTTCTTGCTTTTTTGCCTTAATGTATATTGGCACAGTGGAGGTGATATTTATATTCTTGCAACATGTTTCTACAGAGTATGATAATTTTGTTCACCTAACGGTAGTAGGTACATATCAACTAAAACTTATCGATATAGATATATGTACATATTTTTCTGTCTGGCGTAGACACCGCTTATGCGATTATAGCTATAGATATAGGGTTACATAAATATACATTTGTAAATGATCAGGATGAAGAGACGAGTTGTCAAGTCAAGAAGCAATTAATACAACGAGATACAACTTTGCACGGATAATGCCTTTAGAGTATGCCACCTTATGACCGAATTCTTCAAATTCAACAGAAGCTTTTCAAGCACCTAAGTACCGAATACTTGGAACCCCGTACATACATATAGTTGACTTTTGACCGAAAATATCGGTCAATGTGTGAAATATATAATTGAAATTCGGGGATAATCCTTCCCTGACAATGGTATATCTGTGAGTCAAAAATTGGCTGAATCGGGTCAATAATTCCCTATGCCTGAGATTTTCGAACTTCTGAGTGACTTTGTGCCGTATATATCGGCCAATAGAGACTGTATCATGATAAGGGTATTGGGGGGACCGTGTTTTACTCATAACAGTGTATCTTTCTGCCTAAAATAGATAATTTGACCGAAAACTTGACCAAGCCCATATATAACTAATACCAGGATTTTCGAACATCCGGCCGACTTTACTCCATGTGATTGATGATGGTATGTGAGTTACTTTATGAAACCCAGGGAACATTCTTTTAGTATGTGGAATGTTAATAGTAAGTGGTATTGACAAAAATAGTTAAAATAGAGTCGATACTACTCCAACTCCCATATGCTATATATATAAAGATTTTGATTTTTCTAACAAACCTTTTGTGTCGGTCAGCGTATGATTTATGTATATAAAGCAAAGGTTTATACTCGTATAAAATGCCCAAAATATGCAAGTTGCAAGAGTATAAAATGTTCGTTTGCACCCGTTGTTAGCCCTTCCTTTCTTGTTTATAGTAAAAATTATATTTATCAATTTATTTCGCTCAGTACTTAATATATTATATATATTTTGCGGTTATTTTAACGGCGATAATATAATATAAGTAAACAGGAAATAAAATGTAAATGGCATGGAAGCTAAATCTTGTACATTTCAATAATAATAATAATTTTGGGTCTGATGACCTCTAATAAGCAAGTAACACATTAGTCAATCACTAGAGATTTTCTAATTAAGTGTTAACACGGTGAAACACTACTTAAATAATGTTATTAGAGGAATAATTTACACAAATGCAAGTGTCAAGACATGGCTTATTAACATATTGCAACTTAACGTTGAGTATTACGCATTTAATAAAAAAAAACGAGCGCTTGGTATTCGCTTGTGCTTTATGTTTTATAATAATTTATGCGAAAACGTGTCGCTTCTTTACATAATACCTTAGTATGGCCCCGTGATTGATATGTTAGGTTGGAGAATTATTATTCCAACGCTGTCACTTATAGCGCGAAAAAGTCAAATGAATTTGAATATCTACTTTAATGTGGAGTAGACTGAACTTAAGGTAGGATTTATTACCAGCCAACCATAACGCTTTCAAATATAAACTGTAATATTTTTACGAAATTGTATCATCAGACATACTTCTTGGTGGAAAGTCAGAAAAGTTTTGTTTTAACTACATATGGTTCAGATTCATGTGTTTCAAAACTGTTTCAATATCTGCTAGACTAATTTTGCTTACTTGGTCACTGAAGCTAGTTAGTGCAGAACAGATATATGTACATATGTGACTAGTTACGACACTCGGTAATGCAGTGGTTCAACAAAGCAGAAGCAATATTAGCCAAAATTTATGTTAAAATTTATACAGATTTGCTCAGGACAAATATTTACGCTTACGCTGTATAAGATGTGGGAGTGGCCGAAATTGGTTATTAACCCCAAACAATCAACATACTATATAACGGTAATGTTGAAAATTAATAAAATTGATTTAACCCACTAAATAAATTCTTTAAGGCTTACATGAGTTTCCTCGTTTAAAGAATAATTGTTTTCAACAACTGTTTTTCATATAAAAAATTGAAATATTTTTTTAGAATTTTTTATTGTTACAAACGCACACTATTAACAAAGAAATTCTGAAAATTTTGGAAAAAAAATTTGTTTAAAACCCGGCCTTTGTGACGCCATTTCCGGTGACCCCTCGGAAAAAAGAAGCGCCAGCGTTGGCGGAATAATTCCTTACAAGATCATCTAAAGCGAAAAAATACGTGTTTTAGTTAAAACCTTAAATTAGAACTTGAACGAAGGAGAAAAACTGAAAATTGGATTTTTGGCAGACATTTTTACAAAAAAATTAAAATTTCGCGACATTTTTTTTCAAATTGTAGTAATCGAAAAAAAAAAATTCTTCGTACAAGTATTTAGGGATTGTATCTCAAAGACTTGTGTAAAATTTCATGAAGATCGGTTGAGAGGTTCTCGATAAATCTTGCCAACCGACTTCAAAAACACAGTTTCGAGAAAAACACGTTTAAAGACGGCGCACTTAGCCTAGCTAACCTCGAGCGCACAAGTTCTCAAAGCTGTAACTCCGAAGCTATTACTCGGATCAACTTGAAAATTTACAATATTCTAGATGTGCTGTAGAATTTAATAAGACAATAAAAAAAATCGATTTTTTTAAACCCGTAAACCCATGTAACCAAACAAACAGTCGTCGCGCTCGCGACTTGGCACTCACGTCACTGTTGACAGTCATAACTTTGAAGTTGTAGATAATTTCGTCTATCTTGGAACCAGCGTAAACACCACCAACAATGTCAGCCTAGAAATCCAACGCAGAATAACTCTTGCCAACAGGTGTTACTTCGGACTGAGTAGGCAATTGAGAAGCAAAGTCCTCTCTCGACAAACAAAAACCAAACTCTATAAGTCACTCATAATTCCCGTCCTGCTATATGGTGCAGAGTCTTGGACGATGTCGACAACGGATGAGTCGACGTTGCGAGTTTTCGAGAGAAAAGTTCTGCGAAAGATTTATGGTCCTTTGCGCGTTAGCCACGGCGAATACCGCATTCGATGGAACGATGAGCTGTACGAGTTATACGACGACATCGACATAGTTCAGCGAATTAAAAGACAGCGGCTACGCTGGCTAGGTCATGTTGTCCGGATGGATGAAAACACTCCAGCTCTGAAAGTATTCGACGCAGTACAATACTAGGCAACAATGGAGCTTCTCTTGTGAACTTCTCCCACATTAGAGAGGCAGCGCTTAAAACACTTGGCCCCACGATATGAGACAGTGAAAGAGGTACCCACAGTGAGGCCGCAGAACCTGCTGAAGTTCGCTTCAAGCGCAGACATCCTGAAGGAGGACTACTTCTCATGAACTACGTAACGGCAATCCATCTGGCATCGCTAAGAACAAAAACAACCTAGATTAAAGCCCCATTTTGTTTTCTTTTGGAAGGATTTGTACTTACTACGCTTTACCAAAGTGGGGGCTGATTTTGTGTCTTTTGTGTCACCTGTGTTGACTTAATTCTTATCAAATTAACATCTCCAAGTGCAAAAGCCTGAAGCCTTAGCTGGAGCTCATAAAAGCCCAAATGAATCTCAGTTGTGATTTGCTCTTTATACTAGTATATTGCAAGTAAGCTGGTTAAAATAAATGCAAGTGTCAGCGATACGAAAAAATTTTTTGCTATCGAGCCTAATCATGACAAATGACAGCAAATTCAATGGTTTCATGAATAAATTCGTAATCTGGACGCTTAAACACATATGGCTTGATCTTCTGGACTAGTTTCAACCCAAGAATTTATAGAGTATTAAAAGAGCAGAGTATTTGCAGATAGAGCAGATACTTAGCATAGTGAAAAACACTAGGAAGATGAAACTGGATCCAAATTCAGAAAAAATTAAGAAAAATTAATTACATTAATTACAAATTTTAGGCAGTTTTTTGAATTTTATTAAAAAAAAAAACCAAAAAATATTTTTACTATGCATTTTTAATGGTGTTTTTATTGATATCTTAAGAATACAGAAAAAAAATTTTACAAAAAAATATTAAACATTATAATAATTAGAGGGGGGAGAGACAGGTGTAAAAAAAATGGCGCATCCTGGTGACATTGATCCTGACTCTCCTGGTGGTCTGAAAAAAAATCAAAAGAAATTCTTAATCAGTAAGGATGCTGTTATAGTCCCTACCTCAGGGAACACGAAAATTTTTTTTTTTGAAAAATGGCGACTGCCTGAAAATAAAAATCATTTTTTTCGCTTTTTTTTGAAATTCCTGAATTTTTTTAAAATATTAAAAACAAAAATTTTGACACGATGCTGGTAGGAACGATAAAGGATTATATAAAGAAGGTTCACACAAAATTTCAAGTAAATCGGTTGTATAGAACTTGAGATAATGCCGGTACCGTGTGGAAAAAAGTAGTTTCGAGAAAAACGCGTTTAAAAACGGCCGATACGGCCGAACCGGGCTAGGTACGGCGTCACTAAAGTAACTGTAGCTCTTAAAATAATTTTAATTTTTAAAAAACCTTTGGAGGATATGTTCTTAAGGGTCTAAACTTTAAATATATGAGAAAAACAATCAAAATTCTAGAGTAGAATACCCCCTTAAATAAAAAAAGAAACGCTAATTTGTTAAACATTATATAATATGACATAAAAACTGCAGGTCAAAATGACGTAATGCCATTAACGCTGTGCTCAAACGTATTTGTTTACAAATTGACGCTGCATAAATTATTGATTTTTTTTAATTTAGCCATGACTGCTCCGCACTAATAAGAGAAAAATTATGCGAGTTAGAACTCAGTATGCTAAGGTCTGGCTCACTTTTGAAACAGTCCGTCACAAATTGATTAAATACATTTATTGAAAAATTTTTCAAATGTAATACATTCTTGAGAAAATGGAACTTGAGACTATAGAAACAAGTCTTTGAGAAAAATCGATCAAAAATCTAATTACGGCAATATCAAGACAGTCCTCGAAACACTTTTCATAAGCACTTTTTGGGATGGCCTTCAGCGAATTTTGTTTATCCCTTCGATCGGCTGAAAACGGGTTCCACGGAGCGGCAATTTCAGTTTAGGGAACAAGAAACGCACAGAGCCAGATCTGGTGGTTGATCGATGGTATTCATTGCGTTTTTGCCTTTAAATTCGGTCACAATCGTGTTCGTTGCGATGGTGCATTATCATCGTGTAAAATCCATGAATTGTTCGGCGGATGATCTCACGCAAACGTCTCAATACGACCAAATATAACTTCTTATGGACAGTCTGTTCTTCCGGAACAAATTCATGATGCACCAAACCATGTGAAAAAAAAACAATGATCATCACCTTAATTTTTGAGCGGCTTTGGTGTGGTTTCTCTGGTTTCGACTCGTTTATTTCGGCAGTTATAATGCTATCCATGAGTGTGCGATCGGAATTCGCATAATCAGGCATGTCCAAAGAGACCCGTTAACGGTACTCTTTTTGAAAAAAATTCTGCTTTTTCCGGACGAGTCGAGCAAGAAAGCATTTCATACCAAAAATTACCACCAAAATCATTCGCACGGACTCACGAGAGTGTCGAGTTTTCTTACCATCTCTCTAACACTTGCCTGACGATTTTCAAGCACCATATCTCTCATTTTTTTTAATATTTTCATCAGTTTAAGAGGTCGGCGGTCGTCCAGAATGAGGCATGTCTTCAACTCAATTCGTTACGTTGATCATTTATATATTCGGTATGTACATATTTTATAAGGTATCCGACATTACCCTCTGGCTGTTACAAACTAAATTTACCTTGTTCAAGGTATAATAATCAAACAGCCGCGAAGATCCGCCATATGTCAAACAACATTACGTCGCCCAACTCAAATAAGAGTTGAAGAAGCTCAGCCAAGCATGTCTAACGAGCAGACCAGCCAAAGTATGGGTTAATTATAGCGAAATATATATTATTTAAACAATAATTTTAATTAATTCACTTGACACTTTGTCAGGCATTTTGACACATGAAGAAAATGTTTATTTTTGCCATTTGTTTATGGAGCGACATAATACTATACTTGAATCTGAGCCAACATATGTTTCATAGGGTAACAACGGCATCGTTATTGCTTGCAATTTGAGCTAATGTATTACGTTGGATCATCAATGTACATATTTACATAGTTATGTGTGTATATGCGCGTATTAGCGACCTTCGGCTTGCAGCTAACTCAAATGTGTGCACTTGCAATAACACAAGCCGGGAACCAATCAATCAGTTCCTTTCCGAACGCAACGGTCGGTTGTTCAAATTGTCAATGCACTCTGCCCGATATATGTGCTATACTATATAGTAAATACGCGTATAAAAAATGGTTGAGATTAGCAAACTCTATCAACCACCTTACAATTCTGTAAGCTGCTCGGAGCTGTTAATGCATGATGGCCTAACATGTAAACAAATATTCAGATGGAACTGGTACCGTTGCTCTGTGGGATGCTTGAAATATTTCCTGCCGTTAGCCATTGTAAGTGCACATCATTGTCGTGTATTGCCTGTGGACTGAAAGTGTTGTTATCTAATCGATTACGTATTTGCAGTCACCGCTAGTGCTCAGACCGCGTAGCTTGAACCGTCAAACGCTCTTAAATATACTACGTTACTATTTGGAAACTTCGCTATGGGGTTCGACCAGCTCTGCTTTGACTATCTACTGCATATGCCTTTACAGGTGATTATGTATTTGAAATTTCTGATTTTCGCAATCATAAAATAATTTCCATTGGTCAAATATCGTTCGAATTAAAGGCGCCTGTTTGGAAGATACTACTTATTGACGGCAACATTTTTGCCAACGTACACAGCGTTCCAGTTAAGTTGGTTCTACCCCATACGCACCGTCCGCCTCTTCGGCACAGCAACATCACAAGCGGTAAGATATTTGCAAGAAAAATCGCTTTTAATTTTTAGGAGTAAATCCGAAGGGCAAGCACTTGGTTGGATCGAGAAAAAGATACTGCAAACGGGTGATTGAACTTTACATGTTTCCATTGACAAATATCGTATCAGATGGCTGGCTACGGAATAGAAAGAAAAGTATGAAATGTGAAAACAGCAGATGTTGTAAATAAACCAAAGTCCAAGTAAAAGAAGCGATACTTCACAATTTATAAGCTTAGACAAGCCGAACAACTGCTTACACGTTAGGTTTGCTGACAGGCATCTAAAGCACCGACAAAAGCATATTGAAAGCTTTCGAAATCTTTTTGACAAGACAAAAGCCTCAAATTCACAAATTTTAAGTTTACAGTGCTTCAACATTTCGTTAATTAGAAGATTATGACACTTTGTCTATCTCGTCCTTGCCAGCGGCTTAAAAAAATGGAAAACATAGTATAATCGATCCGTGATACGAGAATTTTTTTCGGAAGGAAAATCGCGCAATGAACAATGAGATGTTGGATGCCTTATTGGGTGACCTTCCATGGCGAGTATAAAAGTAATTATTTAACGATTTTTAACGTACGGTAATTCGGTTAGTGATGAACCAGACTCACGAGCCCTGAAAACGGCAACCAAGGAGGAGAGGGTGACAAAAGCCGAAGTATTGGGCACGAAAAAGCTGTCGACGCGTTTGCTCACTCCGTACAAAATGAACACAATTTCACAAAAAATGGATCATGGTTTCACAGTTACGCTAGGGAACAAGGAACAGTCGAAACTGTAGACTTACCCAGTTTTTTGGGATACACAAAGTGCTCTTTCACCGTGACGACTTGCCGGCTCAAACCTCTGCCATCGCAACAACCAAATTTATCGAATTAGGCTACAAACTGAAAGCCTGTTAATGTATTCTTCTTATTTGCCCCATGCTTTTTTGTTTTCAGACTTGAAAAAGTCATTCGCCGAACAGAAACTGGTGTCGAATTAGAAGATTATCGCCATCATGGAGTGTTAAAGAAGTTGGAACATCAGATAATACCTATACTTTGCACATTTGTCGGACAATTGGTTTGTGATGTATAGGACTATGAGACGCAAGTTTTGATATTTTGGAAGAGGATACAAATAGATACTCTGTGAAGTTCGATGGTTTTGCCTTTTTCTATGTAGCCGAGGAGGTTCAAAAGAGGCATGTTTAAAAAAGAGACATAAAATGTTAACGGAGCCTGGTGAACATATCGTTATTGTATACACATTTGAATGAAGGAATGCTCACAATCCACCGATGTACCGTTTTTTGCGGAGCCTCAGTGGTTTTACCCAAATTGCAGGAACTGAGGAGACTAAGTTTATAAAAATTGTATAGAAAAGTTTGAAGATCATGTTAATTCATGTACCACCACCGATGTTAACTACATTCTAACGATAGCCAGTTCTACAATACCGGAATATAGCAAGATTTTCTTCAAGCAAAAGCTGCTATTTCGAAGACAAGGTGTAGATATCTGAGCAAAAACATCATAGTAATTAATGATTTCGATTTTGTTACAATTTCAGCCAATCCATAATTTCATTTCAATACTTGGTTTATATAACTGAAGATCGCATTGTTTGTATCATCTGCATTAAACAATCTCCGAATCAATTTTTTACAGGCTTTGGAAACCTGGCTGCGCAAACAAAACCACTTCATAACAAAATCCTTACCTATTCAGACAATAGTCTTCATGCTCTCTAGCGCCGTTGTATTACACTTTAAGCGCCGTAAGGAATTCAATGGATTCTGGTTTATACAGCCATCACACATTGATGAATCACAACAAAAAGGTGTAGAGAACTTGGAAGATCTTCAAAAATCAGCAAAATGTGTGCATGAGGGCACCACGTGTACCAAATATATATTGAGGGAAATGAGCAGTTATTTGATGTACGGCATACCATTAGATTTACTGAGCACTGTAACTAAGAGGAAAATGCCAAGAAGTTTGAGCGACTTGAAGATGATACGCTTCGAAATGACTGCCTTTTTTCTCTCCTATGTGGGAATATACAGAGTAATATTAGTAGTTTCTTTCGTTACTTATTGAAATGATTTATAAACAAATATGTTGCTTTTGCAGTTGTCAAGCTGTCTCCTAACTCGCTATACAGTCTATGGCACACGAGAACATTTGCTCGCCGCCGGGTTGGGTGGTCTTTCATATTTCTTCCTAAACAAACTGGCGTTTAGTGTTTTGGCCTTTGTGATAGCTGTGCAAGCATATTGGCAATCATACTGCTCTCAGCCAGTGGAGAAGCCTGAAAATAAAATAGAAACAATTTTAAAAAGTGTTCCGTTCGCTAAATTGTTGGTACCCTATAATCTCGCGTATTTGACGCACGTTTTCATTTTTCACAATCATGCCATGTCAAATATAGCAAAAGGATTCTTTCGTGGTGCGACGGATAATCGGTGAGTTAAAATTAATTGAGTAGCACTTATTTTATGGACTCTGAATTATCTAATTATTTGTATTAAATTAGGTTTGCACAAATACATCAATATATATTGGATACGTTAGCTCGACACGACAAGATGCTATTAAGTTAAATACTTGTGTGAGTCATTAAAGACGGAAGAAAGTTCGATTTGTGCGCTGACACAAATTATAATTCTCAGCGAGCCACTTAGTCCAAAATTAATAAATCATGTGAGAGATTGGAAAGAACACAGATTTAATATATAAATAATTGTTTAATGAAATCAATAAAAGATGGTGCATTTGCAAGTATGTATATTTTTTTGTGTCTACCAATTTGTATACCCTAAACAGGGTATGTTAAGTTTGCCACGAAGATTGTAGCACTTATTAGAAAATAACCATGTCTGCCTGCACGCCTAACAGTCCATCAGCTTTGAGATATCAATGTAATATTCTGTACTGGTCTGTACTTGCCAAGAAGCTACCTATTTGTCGTAATCGCCGCTATTGGAGCGCATAGCTGCCATACAAACTGATCCATCAAAAGATAGTCGTAGTCTCGAAGTTTGCCATTGATTATGACGTATGTATGTACATATGTAAGTATATGATGAGACAATGCTGCAATATCCAAACAAATTGTTTAATTGGACCAATGTGGCATATAGCTGCAACGCAAAATTAAGATATTCATAAATATCTTTATTTATTATTAAATAACCTTGATTTGATTTCAAGATCAAAGAACGTGGATAGAAAGAACTATCAAAACGGTTGCCTCTTAATACAAACGGTTGGTCGGTTGCAATTTCGGATTTAATCAAACCGACTCTTTTTTTGGTTTTCTTTTAAATTCGTATATTTTTGTACATTAAGTAACTAGTGCTAAGTAGTAGTTATTTGTGTAGCACATGGTAAATTTCCAAAATATTTCTACAGGAAATAGAGCCAAGTTTTTTAAAAATAACGTTTAATAAATAATATACTCGAGTAGTGTTTCCGTTCTCAACTAGTTTTTTTTTAATAATCGCGGTAACTCTATCACACCTCGACACAATAAACACAGCTGCTGTCCACTTCATTTGTTTTGATTTTCCATTCACAAAACAGCTGTTCGCAATATTTCGTGAAAATTGTTTTACTGATAAAACGGTGTTACGATCGAAGCTTTATTTATAAATTTGTAAAAGATAAATACCCAAGAAATATAAAAATATGATGAGAAAGAATCAAACATTTGTACAACGCAATTTGGTAACGATTGTGATGATTCCCTCCCTTATTGGTATGCATTACGCATGGAGTGTAATGCAAAAGAACCGCACATTAGTTTCCGCCGAAGAAGAGATCGATCTGCCTGTTGTAACGGTGAGTTGGACAATTAAATAAAAAAAACTTAGGAATATTTATTATCCAACTTTTTTTGCAGTTTGCAAAATATTGCTGGAAGCGAGTGCAGGGTTTAACTGGAGGTGAGCAAAACGTTGAGGCCGCAACTCCCGCTGCAACAACGGCAGCAGTTAAATAAAATTAGCATTCGTAATACGGTATTGAATTTTGTAAATATCACGTTTTTGTTATTTGAAAAATGTATAAACACGTATTCGTTTTCCCGTTTATGTTTGTAATGTTTTATTAGTTACATAATCAAGTGTGACGTGCGAAATAAAAATTTGCTGTCCATATCAATATACAGTAAAATAACTTTATTTTTAATAATATTCAGCGAGTTCTTTCTGCCAAATTTGGATGAGATTACTCACATATATTTACACAATTGAAAAGTATAAACAGTTTTTATGTTTGTAGCTATAATTGAATCGTCGTATTATCTTTTCAAACAAACTACAAACAGAATAAAAAGGATGGTACTAAATGTACCGGCTAAATATATTTTGTAAGCTAAACATAATATCTAATGCTGTATATAATATGTATTTATATACCCCAGCTAAATTTTAGAAAAAACTTCTTAAATTTTAGTATTTATATCATACAATTAGAACTTATATAACTATTTGCTTACTGCTATAAAATGCTAATAACTTAGATAGAAAATTATTACCTGCACAAAATTTGCTGTTTTACAAAGACATATTTTCACTGAGTCAAAGTTGAAGAGACGCTGAGATTATCTAACTGCCCATTGAATAGCACGTCACTAATCAATTTCTCGGCAATAATTCGTTGTGTTGGATTCATTACTCGCAACTTGGATGCCACATTTATACCGATAGCGTCGTATTCATCCTCCTGTCGGTGAGTTGTAGTCGTTGCATACGAGTTACCGAACAACGGTTGCAGGTGTTCACGTGCAATTTGTATGGTTGGAACTTGCTGATGAATTTGTGCGATTTGAGCTGAACCAGCCTGATTCTGTTGTTGTTGATGTTGCTGTTGGTGCAACTGATGTTGAATATGTTGCTGGTGTTGTTCCAGAGAATTGACAGCCTAAACAATACGAAAACGTGTTTAGTAATTCCTTAATGAATTAATAAAAATATATACCTGTTGTATTTCTCGCTGCGAATTTGTGTCGAGAGATGTTATTTCCAAAACTTTGACTTCAGTTGCGTGCTGCGGTTGCGTTGTGGTTGTTGCATGTTGCATGTGTTGTTCGGCACTATGTTGCTGTTGCTGTAATTCGTGTTGGTGTTGATGCTGTAGCTGATGTTGAATTTGATTTTGATGCTGCTGTTGGTGCTGTTCTTCATCTTTCACAATGACACATTCACCCGCTGTTACAGTTACAGTTTTGATTTCAGTTGCTTGATTGTGGTTGATACTCTCTGATGGTGATACTGTAGTAGCTTCCACAACAGGTTCCTCTTCAAACTCCATAGAGTCGTCTACATCGAAACTTATTGCTAACGGTCGTTTAGGTTGTTTGGCATCACGCAAAGCTGCAAGACGTTTGGGATTCTGTTCGGCGATGAAAAGTAGTTTGTCATAGTACCACAATCTCGTTTCATAGTTGTTCTTTGAACTTGATTTTCGAAATTCCCGTCTGAATGCAGAACGTAGTGAGTTGATTTTGCGCACAACCATCGCACGGTCTGGATTCGGTTCAACTTCCTTAAGCTTTTCTACCAAACGATCATAGGCCTTATTACGTACACTACAGACATTTAAATAGATACATTAGTTGCTTATAAAAAAATTTTATTTTTATTTACCTGTGATTGCTGTAATCTGGATGTTTAGGATGCCATAAACATTCTTCCTGTTGATAAAGTTCAATGAACTCACCGAGCCAAAGCCTTGAATATGACCTTAGATCGCAATGCAAAGGACTCAAAGCAGCCGACATCGTAATCAATTAGTATCCTCTGGAACTTGAGAATTTTTAATATAAAAAGGTTTCTAACTGATTGTTAAGTAAAAAGAATAATTAATAGATATTTATAGTAAAACTATGCATAATTTAGCAGACCGATTTGTCAACAGCTCCCTGGGAAAAGAAACTAGAGAAATACCTGAATTTAAGAACCACTATATGTGAGATAACAACAACAAAAACAACAGGTAGACAAATGCAAATACCGACCAGGCCAGAATACATCAATATCATCGGACGACGGATTTAAGGCTGAGAATGTAATTGATAAAAAACAAAACATTTCCTTCTTAGAGGCAAAATATACGCTGTTCAGGATGTAACAATAATTTTATAAACCACCTATCATCTTTTTAAGGATTGGCTATATTTATTTGTTAGAGTGTGTCTGCGGAAATGCTCCTTACCCTCGAGCAGGTCGAGCGAACACGCTCGCGTTCGGATGTTGCTCTCTGTTTGCGCGCCGTATTAATCAGGGAGTTAGAAACGGATCCCCACAAATATTCACAATTGCGCCCGAATATTCATTATTATATTAGTATTCTAAAACCAAATTTCATAAATGGTTATTATAACTAAAGTTTTTAAAACTGTAATGAAAGTTTCTCAATTTAGTCATCACTTTACCAGTTACCTTTTTCGTTTTGTAGCTCTTTCCTTTTTGACACACTTTTCACTCAGTGATTTTATATTTCCAATTAAGGTAAGTAACAAGTTAAACCCCACAACTTTAAATATAGTAAAGTGAATTAAATGTTTTCAGTTTTTGTTTGCAGCATATGCAGTAGTTTTTAGACGCCACTCTTGTTTTTTACACGACTTGGAAAGTTGTTGCTGAATTTTTGTCCTGGTTGGTGATCGACTCGAACGTCCAACATACACAACGAACATGACCAGCGAACAACCATTTTGATAGTTGCTACAATGAACATAACGCCATAAACATATACAGCGCGACAGACTGCAAGCGACATCTGTCAAATATTAAAATACACATGTTCTTAAGGACACAGTTATTGAGGCAGCTGCACAACTACATAACTATGTCCTTAAGAACGTGTGTATTTTAATATTTGACAGATGTCGCTTGTAGTTGGTCACACTCTATGTGTTGCGGGCGTAATTCGTAGCCGTAGCTGCTTTCTCCCTCGCACAACTGGTATGAATGAAATTAGGCATATGTTAGAAAAAAACCGATGGTGCTCTGTAAATAGAAGACTGCACAAGGCAAACTTGCTGATAAAATTCAGAAAGCAAAATAGACAAAATGTTGGAGACAAAACCAAAACAAATATGAAATGTCAGAACATAGGAATTGTTCAGGAGTTTCGTAATTTTTTTTATTAAAAGCGAATTGTACGTCGCTAATAATTTTAGTTCAGTGGCGCTAAGTGTTGTGTACGAATATACAATTTTTCTATTGCAGTAAATCGCTGAAAAAACGACTAATTAAGCAACACTAAGCTAATTTACAAATATCATCTGCTAATACGTGAAGTGAAAAATCTAGAAGGCGATAAGAATTATTCAAACTTACATATAAATATTTCGAAATATACACCTTAATCCAACAAAGTGCGTAGTTTTGGTTCAATTAATAAGTGTTATAAATAACAAGAGTAAAATAAATTGCAAAAAAAAATTTTTTGATCTGTTTTAAACTCACAGTAGGCTAAAGTGGGAATAAGTAACAAATCGATGTGTGCAGTGTTAACCGCAGTTGGTGCTGAGAATTTTGGCAATAGCCGCGGAATACTAGGAGCCAGCGTGCTCTGTTCGAACCCCCACCTCGCACAGAAAGCATCGCCCAAGTTCCTCTAAAATCTAACAAAAGACTGCAACACAATTGGATGAAGAGTGGTAAGTGTTGATTGCTGTGTATTTTCCAATTGAAATATTGCTTCAAAATTGTTCAAACCAAATTGCAATTTTCCGAAAATGTCATTCTTATTATATAATTAGCTCTTGGGGAAAAACAAAGAGAACATACGAATACTCATACATATTTTCATACGTACAACAACCAATGTATCAAGTTTTGTTTTTTAATTAAGACGAAAATTATGAATACAAAAGTTAAAGAATTGTGATAATTAAAAATATCGATAAAACAAAAGTTAGTGTTCTAAACAGGTCCACTAAAAATAATTTAAATCCGTGGCGATAACAGAAAAATAACTAGATATACAGTATGAATGCTCATTTGAAAAAACTTCACATTTGTGCTTATCATTTGGATGTATGGGTATGTATGTACGTACATCTGTATATACATATGTACATATGTATGTATACACTGTTAAATCGCAAGGGTGCTTAGTGCGTAGAAAAGAAGACCGCTTTTTATGATGTTTTTTGTTCAAACAGTAAAAATCTATTTTAAAAAACACCAAATGGTATATTGTAGTATGACATTTGACAAATTGAGAAAAGAACGCTCCAGAGTTAACTCGTAAAATAATGTTGAAACTTTGAAAACGCCAAATGTGGAAAAAACTCTTTAAAGTTTGGAAACCTTATGTAAAAGGTTCATAAGATTTATATAAAAACTCATAACTCCGTCAGTTTGGCTCCAATCGACTTGAAATCCTAAAAATCGCCATTCGCTCCTTAAAGCGTAAAATCATTATTATCTGACACAAAAACACAAATTTATATAGGCATAACTATTGTTTGTTTCAAACATTGTTCATAATAAATTGCCATATTAATGACATACCTAATGAAAATGTGTACATACATATGTATGCACCTGTCAATATGTCAATAACAATTCCATAAACATTAATCGGCATCAATATACGTAAATAACAAACCACATACTTACACATGCTTATATGTATATATTATACATTAATAATAAATAAAATAAACAATTATATGCATACATACATAAATACTTGCTTGAGCACCTTACAGATACGATTCCAATATTTTTGCTTATTTGTTCCTTAATGAAATGTTCTTTTTATTACTTGTTTACTTACTAGGTCTCTATCAGTTTCGTTATTTACCGGGTTAAGTTCAAAGTCCACATGCCCACATAGCTCTTCATGCAAAGCGCGTTTGTGTACGAGCCTCTTTCCACGTTTTCTTTTCTCATGATTTGGTATGGAGCATATATATACATACATATATAGAAATGTACACATAAATAGGTGTGAGTCTAAATAAATTTATGTACAATTTCATGTAGCAACTCATATTTATTTAGTATGTATTTTATATACATATGTACATATACAATTTTTATATGCGTAAGCATGTATTTATTATGTGTATAGTATGTGCGTATGCTCCCTTGAGTCGCTCGCTTTGCGGTCTATTAGCATCTCGAATAGTAGTGCAAATCTATAAATAAGTTCAACAAACAGAAACGTTATTAGTGCGACAATTTATTGAAGGTGGTATTAAGAGTGTAGTAATGTTCTTAAATTTAACTAAAAATGAAAAACTTCTAATCCAAAATGAAACTATTAAAGGCATAGAATTAAACTGAAATAACTTTTTAAGAATTACAATATAAATTTAATGAAAATTTCATCAACTCCAACTTTGAAACAAAGTTGTGATTTTAAGACACTACACGAAGTTTAACAAGTCTGATAAAGTATTTATAAAATCAGTTATCATATAAAATAAAATGAATTGATCTTTTCTAAGATAAAATTTATTAATTTTTTGTATATCTAAATGACCAATGACGAGCTGAGTCTATTGAGCCATGTGCGACGAGAGAGATATCGATCTGAAAATTTCACACGTTGTTTTCTCTCAAGAAGTCATTATAGCATATAGTTGTCTTACATACTGAATGATCGGAATCAAGTCGTTGTAAGAAAAACTTTTTTGTTAGACGAGATATCTTCACGAAGTTTGTCACGGAATATTATGTACTGTACATGTGCATATGTATCGGGTGATTTTTTAAGAGCTTGATAACTTTTTTTAAAAAAAAAACGCATAAAATTTGCAAAATCTCATCGGTTCTTTATTTGAAACGTTAGATTGGTTCATGACTTTTATAATTTCATTTAAATGTTGACCGCGGCTGCGTCTTATATTCGTATATATGAATAGTTGCATTTAGACTTGATAGACATTTTCTTGGCTTTGTCCGTCTGTCTGTTCGTTCGTCTTTCTATATATACATATGTATATGTATGTCTAAGCGAACTAGTTTCTTAGTTTTTGAGATATCGATCTGAAATTTTACAAACATTATTTTCTTTCCAAGAATTATTTCATTAAGAGATATCCGTCGATAACTGATCACTATAGCATACACATATATGTACATATGTGCTTAGCTGTCATACAAATAATAATGTATAAATTGTTCAGATCGAACCACTATACCATATATCCTCATAGCCGGACATCACTCATAACTGGACAAATTTCATGAACACAAAATTTTCATTACTACTTTCAAACAAAAGCAATTCTTATGACCGGATATGAGCACGTTCCAATGACCGGTCACGAACACTATTTTGGTAATATTCTCTAATAAACGGACAAGATTTCATAAAATTTGTCAGGGAAATTGTGTACAATTTATAGTACCCGCTTTTTTAAATTCTTGAAAATTTTTCGATGTTTTGAGACAATTTTTTTGAAGTACAATAAATGATCACAGCAAACAAATTGTCTTGAGCTGAAACCAATGGGGTAACTGTGATTCATTCACTTCTTCAATTTACATATGTACATAAAATATAGAGGTGCAGCTTCTGACTGACATTTGAAACACAAGTTTTTGTCACGCTCCCTTAACCGGACAAAAACACTGCTACAGTGGGTGCCCGGTTAGGAATTTCACTGTACGTATGGAACTACCTTTATAGTCAATTTTATTTTATGTACCACATAAAGAAATCACTGCCAAAATATCAGGGTGTGCGTATTAGTAATTTTTTTCACTCAGGTGCATGCATATTCATACATATTAGTAAGCATTGTATATAGGAGTGTTCTAGATCAGATGCGTCAAGATCTAATGATCGCCGTCCATTTGACGTAAACCTTGAAAAATATTTAAATGTCAATTACATGGGCAAATACATATGTATGTATGTATGCATATACATATACAAATGTACATGCAGTTATGCACTGAACGGTAGCAGACGTGTGCTTTATTATTCAATAAACAGCGACAACTAATTTTATAAATAGAACGTATTGCAAAATTATATACAGTATATATTTATGTCTATGGTTGTGTGTGTACATAAATTAATGCGTATTTATATATTGCATGTGTATATATGTATACATGCATATATGTATTTACATATGTATTTATGTATGTACATATGGTATTTGCGAATATTTGCCAATGAGCGTCACTGCAGGGCAATCATGGTGCGCACAACAATTTTAAAACTAATGCAATCATTTTAAATTGCAAAATATTGAAAATAAAAAGAATGATAATAAACGCAATATAAAATGCAGAGTGCAAGCGTTCAGAAGCTCACAAATTGAACGGGTGTTTTCATACATAAATTTAAATGCACTTCAAAGTATATTTATCTTTATACATTCGTGCTTACATATATATTTGTTTTTGCTATTATGTGTTAAGCAAAAAGTCTTTGACTGAGTCCCATAATTGTTCATTGTCTACAATCAGCTGTTTTATGTTATTGCCTTTTTACTTACAACACTCGTTTGTATTGTTTATCATTACATTTCTTGTTTTGAACGTACTCTCTTGATTTGCCTTTCAACTGTTTCGCATTGTTTTGTTTACTCATACAATACATATGACCGCACATGAGGTCATAATAGCCTTTTGCGAATTGTATACTCAAAATATTCTGATGGCGATGTGCTCGTATACTATATAAAAATTTATTTATAGTGCAAATTGAAATTTCGGATGACCTCTCCCATTTATGTGAATAAATGCATAATTACGGCTGTAAAAGTATATGAAACGCTGTTTTATTAAAAATGTGTAGCAAATTATTTATTGTCTGTCTCGATCGTATAACATATGTATGTATGTATGTATTCACTTCCTCAAATCTTATACATGTGGGCTGAAAAGTTGTTTGCCTGTCGAAAAACTCTGTATCCCAACACAGTTATTTGTCCGCGTTCCATAGTACTAACCTTAAGTAGAATACGAATAAAGTTTCATGATACTATATTTTCCAAAAGTTTTCAAATTATTTGTCATTAAGTGGTGCTACCTCAGCCATTTTTATATACAATGGAAGGAATGGATTTTCAAAGCTCCACCCGCCCATTGTGGCTTATTCAGCTTGTGATACGAACGTTAAATTCAAGAAATTTTGCTATGAAATAGGCCCCTGCCAATCATATTTGTCAGGGTCGCCAGCGTGCATTCTTGTATATGCTGATCTATTCTAATTATACTTATACCATCTGATCAAATTTTACTCGAACTTTTTTCCCACCGACGCCTTTTTCTACGACGCGAAAAGTTTGTTTGCCTATTTTTAATATGAGAAAAAATTTACCAACCAATTTGCTTGAAATTTTGTGTTTCCAACGGAATTGTTAAAATCGTGTTTTGGGGAGTTTGAATTATGACAGACGAAATTATTTGTGTGGCATAAAACATTCAGTAAAGATCGTGAAGTCATCGAAAACTTTCCTCATGCGACTCGTTCTTTTAACTCTGTAAATGACCATAACATCGAAAAAGTCAAAGAACTATTAATTGAAAACCGTCGCGTTGGTATCAGAGAGAGAAAGAAGGCAGAGGATCTTAGCCTCTCTTATGAATCGACTCAAGACATTTTGATTAATGTTCTCATGGACTCGTTTTGCAAAAATGATGTCGAGTAGAGATCGCAAAAGAGAATTGACAACTTAGCTGAGGACCCTACATGCATCATCCGCATTATAATAATGCCGAGACTTGACTTTATGAATATGACGTCGAAACTGCCTCACAATCCAGCAAATGTGGCTCACAAAATGAGCCGAAACCGAAGAAACCAAAATTCGCTGATTTCAATGCCTTCAGTTTCATCCCAACCGAGGCTTATAACAAGTGTTTGGAAAATTGATATTGGCGATAGTAAAGATTGTATTGTCAGTCCGGGTCCAAATTGACAAATGATATTTTAACTATTTTAATACCGTTTTAAACGATTGCATTCTAATTATTCAATAATTTGTCGATCTGTATATTTTTTTTAGCAGCCGTCTTTTAACAGCCGTCGCTCGTGGCAAGTAATGTTAAAGATTTGCTCAGTTGTGTTATTATTATTGCAATTTTCACACTAAATAGCTAAAGGTAAAATGTTGAAATGTGAATTAGCACGTTAGAGTTTGTTTAATGAATAATTTATTATTTTCGTTCGAGGGTGGTAATTTTTGTATAATATTATCTTCTTCTATAATATTATAGTTTCTATGTAATTAAAACTAAAGCATACGTAACGTTTTTCGCTGTTAACTCGACTGTAAAGTAAACTAACCAGTTTTGTTTTTAAAGCAACTGATATCACAATGTAAACATGTTGATCAAATATACCTTGCTAATAATAATACATACTTATGTATGTATGTGTGCGCACATTTAGATCGGTAAACAGGTACGACAGTGTTCTATTTTAATATTTTCGCACGTACTATCGGTAATCAAATTATTTATTATTATTCCGGCACACATAATAAAATAAATAAACAAATAACATATAATTTACATGTGTGAAGGCATATGTTCATGGCTGTTTGTATGTGTTTTTATGTCCATATTTGTACTTATCCATATGTATTGTCATGGAAAATTGATAGAATCAATCAACGGTAATGGCTATTCATAGCTAATCGAAAGTCATGAGGACTCAGCGCTAAACTGGAATTATCGGCAATCAAATATCGTATTATGTGTATGTAATTCCATATAAACGCAGTTTTGTATATGGTATGCATACATACATACATATGTGAGACCAGTAATTCCTTAATCGTTCATCCAACGACATTAATTAGTATTTTCACTACAAAGTTATGTGTGTTCCCACATATGTATTTTGATAATGATTATTTTTTTTAGTAGAGTTGTCAAGTCATGACAGGAATCTCGTTTAACTTCACAACCATACCTGATTAGGTGCTGATATATTTATCTATATTATACATACATATGTACATGTGCAAATGTTCTTTAGTTTTCCTCTAAGCTTTTACTGACATTTAAGGGGCACACCTTGCGGGACAGCCAAAAGGGTGATTTTTGAAAATAAGAAAAAAAAAACACTATATCGATTGTTTTAAAGTTCTAAAGATATACTTATGTATGTACATAAAAGTACAGGTTTAATTTTAAGGATACAAGGTCAAGCTTTTGAAGAATAAAAATACAAAAAATTCCTTACAAGAGCTTAAATTTGTTGTTGTAGTAACGGGTGCCTTAACTACGTTAGGATGATAAGTATTAGCTAAGTTGTCGTCAACGTCATCTAGCGGATGATAGCTCCACTGACCGCCAGTGCTTGTCGAAAGTTAATTGCGGCCGAAGTCTGGTCGGCGTATTGTCTGATGTCGCCAATTTAATTAAGGAATAACCTGTTCATGTTCCTAGGAGGCGGTTCCGCTCCAAGCAGGTTACTGCAAGGATGATTTCTGCGAAAGCACCCCAACAGAAACTGCTTGGAGAGGAGTTCATTATGCTCTTTAACTGGGAGCATACGTGCCTCACTATGCAGGTGTTCGATAGAAAACATCAAGAGGCATCCCGTTGTAGTCCTAGGTGCAGTATTCTGACAAGTCTGGAGCTTCCTAGTCTGCTTTTCTCTGCAACCAGGCGACCATATTGGTGCGGCGTAGTTAAGGATCGGCCGACTGATTGCCTTGTATGTTGCCAACAACGTTTCTTTGTCCTTTACCCATGTACTGCCGGCTAGCGACTTGAGAATTTTGTTGCGGCTCTATACTTTGGCTAATAATCGCGGTCGTATGAGGAATGAAAGTTTCGTTCCGTTCGTTTTTTTCTTTTTTTCTCCGGATGTAGTTGATATGTTGTTTTTCTAAAAGCATTTTATTTATACGTTTCCCTAAAGCCGTTATCCATTTTATGCATGCGATGATTTTTCAGTAATTTGGTAATATTGTCAACAAGTCCTAGGTGTGATATTTTTGCCCATATTATTTTAAGAATTTATTATTGATTTTTTTATATTTTCTTGACTAGTTGAAATGTTTTATATAAAAAGCTTTCCCAAACGCCCACAATGTCGGAACAAATTCTCCTGTATTTATAGTTATTTGAAAATTTTTTGGATCTAAGCCAGAGATCTTTTGTTTTGGCGCACACGAAAGATTTCTATTTGGATTTTGGACTTATATTTTTAATATACAACTCTTTGCTCAGGTATATATAAGTATACATGTACATATATACATATATACATATGTACTAACTTATGTATGTATATAGACATAAAACACGTGCCGACAAGTTGGAATTGAGTCTATAAGCATTTATTGTATGTACATATGTAGTAAGTTAGTTAAATAATAAAATTTTACTTTTTAAAAATATTTCAAAAACCTTAACTTTCTTTTGGTACTATGTACAACATCTGGTGCGAGAATTTAATAATTTACAATTAATTAGCAACGCCTTTCAATATTATGTTCGGTACAGATGTTCACTTAAAGCGCTGTTAAAGTTGTGAAGTTTATTTTTAGCTGATCAAATTCACGGTTATATAATAATTTGCATGCTTTTGCTAAAATGTGGCCTTTGAAAACATAACACATATATACATATGTACATATGTGCTAATATTTGTGTATTTAAATATGTGTAGCAAAGTAAACATTTTTCCAATCATTTTTATAAATATTGTCAAAATTGCTAAGGTTAAGATCGATTTTTTAATATAATTATAACGGTAACAAAAAAAAGAAATTAATTAATTAATATTTAAATGAATTATTGAGTACATGTATGTATATATATTAATTTTTAACTATTCTACTATAAATGTTGTTTTCTTAGAACGATACTAAAATAATACAAAAAATGTAATTACCTAAATTAATTGAATTAAATATGTATTTTAATTGATATGTATACTTATGTACATATGTACATTCATACATACATTTTTCTCCTAACAGTTAGCATTATCTTCAGCAATAAATTTAATTTTTTCGGCTCATATCAGTTGCCTAGATTTAATTTTCAGGTTGCTAATAACAAATTGCCTACATGCATACATATGTATGTATGTGTGTTATACGACATAAAAATTTGTTTACACCTAGATATATGTACATATGTAGTACATAAGTACATACCTTTCTGGGCTTTGCCGCGTATACCGTGCACAAAGTTTTTCTCTCTGTCTGTCCCCTGTCAAATGTTAAATACTTTGTTTATGCAAATTCAGTTTACTTAAACTTTCCATATGTACATAACATACATACATACATATATAGATACATACATATTTAAATAGATGGTACGTACATATAATATACTAATTGGTTCTATTGTTTCCTCACACTAGGGTGCTGCAGTTTTACTTATCAAGAAAAAAATTTAAGCGTATTAAGCATATTTTGACATATTGTCAAATAACGGTTTTTAATGGAATAAAAAAATTCAAAGTTACTCTACTGAAACTCAAAAAATTCTTTTGGTTTTGCATGTATTCAATATTAATGTTCTTCGAAAATTTTAAGTTGTTCGGGCAAATATTTTCGGAAATATGAGCGAAGGTACAAAATTTTTAATTCAGTATAATCGTTTTTGCTCGAAATGCAATTTCCCCGAAACAGCTTTGCCGATCGACTTGGTATTTTCAGGCGAATATCTTACATATCATCACCTAAAATGCAAAAAAACGTAACAACATTTTCGAAAATTTACAGTGGCGTGAATAAAATACGAAATAAAATGGAACAAGAGTGAAAAAAATTGTAATATTGGTTAAAACTGGTTTATATTTGAGCGCAGAACCTGAAAATGTTGGACATATGTAATATTATGTATTTAATTTGAAGTAGTGAATCGTAATCAATAAGATACTCAATTTCGAATTTTTTGATGATACATTATTTTGCATTTTAGGCGACGATATATTCCTTAGGTAATATTATTAATAAGAAGTAATACTATTTTTGATAATAATTGTGAACTTTTTTTAAACATTCTGAAGTGTAAATTTTTTCACAAAAAATCAATATCACAATTCATTTTCGATAATATCACTTTTTTTTTTAGATATTTTTGTACTGAACTAATGATAAGAATACTAATATTTTCGTTGAAGAAAAATGTTTTTTTTTTCTTAAGAAAATGTACATAATTAATGCAAAGATTTTCAGTTGGATTACTGATGCTTATTATCGAAAATAATTTCTTATTTAAAGTGATGGTTCACCCTAGTGCCACCATGAATATGCATTTCGATGGCAATGTTCTACCAAGCCGGCATAAAACATAGTAAAACCTTGCGATTTTACAATTTTTCGCTTCTTATTTTTGCTATATACTGAGTCTGTATAAAAAAATATATGTACATATGTATATACTCATACAAGTATATCGCTGCTACTGATAGTGAACACGTACATGCATATATACTATATACATGGCGGTTCGTATCATAAATAAATACAAATTACTGAATATCTACTTATATTTATAAAAATGTGGACAAACAATTTGGACTTTTACTTCTACTACTACTACTTACTGTCTTAAATATTTGCTGATTATTTGTAATACAAGTGTTTGATATTTTAGTAATATTTATTATCTTAAGCTTAGATCTCTAATCTGATTTTCGACCCATTTTTGTTTTACTTTTCGTTTTTAGAGCCCTAAAAACATGTTACTAGCGCCTTTTATGTTTTTTTTTCATTTTATATTAAATTTTATTCTAACAATAGAATGTACTGTTAACTTTGCTGTATCTTCTGGTATGAAGTGATCTCAAACCAGTTTTTGTAGTTATTGTTGTAGCAGTAGAAAATATTCCCACAATACATTATAGAGTCGAGAATCGTTGTTTAATTTTCCTGGAGATATGGATATAAGTAGCTTTTCCGGAATAGTTTAAAGACCCTCTATATATTACAAACGTTTATAGGATTGTATTTGCAACCTAATTTACTTTTTTGCTTTCACTTTTCTTTTTAAAGTACCAGTTTGGTATTTATAAAGAGTTTGTTTAATTGTTAATCACTGTTCAAAGGTTAAAATGGATTAGATAGCCGATTTCAATGATAGCTTTATCAATTCAAATGCAAACGGAGAAATAATTATCGCTATCACATAAAGAAAAGGAGCTAAGTTAATAATAAATAAATATAAAACGATAGATATCTATATACATATACATACATAAATCATATAATTTTATCAATTCGGATTTAGAGTGGTCACTGCACGCGCAAACGGAATCGAAAACAAGAAAAAACGTTTACTTCGGCTACACCGAAGCTAATATACCCTTCACAGGTGCATTTATTTTAGTAACTATGTGTTCAGTTTGCATGGAAGCTACATATATGCTATAGTAATATGATCGGAACAATTTTTTCGGAGATTACATTATTACATTAAGCAGTAATCCATGTCAAATTTCGTGAAGATACCACGTCAAAAAAAGTTTTACATTCAAGCCCTTGATTCCGATGGTTCGGTTTGTATGACAGAACAATTCTGAACAATTTCTTCCTATATTACATTATTTCTATGAACAATAACTCATACCAAATTTCGTGAAGATATATCGTCAAATGAGGAAGTTTCCCATGCAAGCATTTGATTCCGATCTGTCAGTTTGCATGGCAGCTATATGCTATAGTGAGCCGTTCTGAACAATTTCTTCGGAGATTACATTGTTGTCTTAGAAAATAATCTATACCAAATTTCGTGAATATATCTTGTCAAATGCAAAAGTTTTCCATACAAGAACTTGTTTTCAATCGTTCAGTTTGTATGGCAGCTATTTGTTACAGTGGTCCGATATCGGCAGTTCCGACAAATGAACAGCTTCTTGAAGAGAAAATGACGTTTGCAAAATTTCAAAACGATATCTTAAAAACTGAGGGACCAGTTCGTATAATTGCAGACGGACAGACACAAACGGACATGGCTAAATCGACTAAGCTCAACATACTGATCATTTATATATACACTTTATAGGGTCTCCGACGCTTCCTTCTGAGTGTTACAAACTTCGTGGCAAACTTAAAGGCCATTCCAGCCGTCGTTTATAACAAATGTGTGGAACGTGAGGACATGTACTGGATGCAATTCACGGTGAGCTCGAATTACCGAGTGAAACCGGAATGACCCATGCGCAACTTCGTTCCGGATACTGTGCAGGCTTAATTTTTACTTATCCAAAATAGACCTTGACATACTAAGCATAAGTATGTATGTCTGGCATGCAAGAGTCGCCGTATGACATTACCCACCTGTTAGTTTTGCTGTCAAACTTATCACGCCTCTCCCTTTAGTGAAAAAAGCAGAGCGAAACGAAATTTCAAGGAGCGACACAAATAATTTTGAATTACGCCCAATCAATTTTTTTTCGGTATTCATTGTTATATTGTTATGATCCAAGTATAGGTACTTTTTTCAATAGCCTTTTTTGCCAGATCATGCGTGAGTCGTATCAAGCTGTTATGTTATTTTTGTAAGGCTTACACCTGAACCACCTTTAGAAATCGTTCAACTTTATTACGAAAATTCACGTTCGGTAAAGAATATGTTTCGACGACTTCGCTCAATTTATGGTCAATATTTGACCAAATAGATCACGTCCAGCACGCAGTAAAGAAAATATAGCTGAGCGTGTACACGAAGAATGTGGATAGTCGATTCAGCGGCATTCGCAGCTACTCTGACTGACGTGTATGACTTGCCGCATTTTACGTCGAAATTTAAATTGAAATATTTTGTTTGGCAAAATACATATCTGGATCGAATCATCCAAACAGTTTATTGTGGTCCCAACCATAATACCAATACTGGACCCTAATCGCGCTATGATAACCGACTATTTGATGCCTGAAATTGAAGCTCGTGACCTTGGCGACATTTGGTTTCAACAAGACGGCGCCACTTCCCACACATCGGTGAGCAGATAATTTCATGTTTTGGGACGGCCGATTGGTCACCAAGATCGAATGATATCACACCATTATACTTTTTTCTGTGTTTTCGCGCTTCGATTTTGGCCTTGGAGCAAAACATCACGCATGCCATTCGCCAGTTACCAGTCGCAATTGGAATTGGAATCAACGGATGAACCATCTGCGACGTAGCCGCGGCCAACATTTGAAAGAGATAGTCTTTTGAAAATAAATGCCAAAAAATGTTCTTTCGAATAATAATAATAATTCAATTTAAAGTTTCTATGTTTTTTGTTAAAAAGATTAGGAACCCTCGAAATGGATCACCCTTTAGTAACTAGCCGCATAATCCAAAAAACCAGCTTTAAACAGTTTCTTCTTTTTCAAAATCTTTTGCATAAGGGGTCAGTAGGGTAATCTTTTAAAAAATTTTTTTTGCATTTTCTGTTCCCTTATACCCTTAGAATTAATGTAGAAACCCACTTTACCATTGGAAGGATTCGAAAAAGGCCCAAAAATAATAATACCGCTCGACGTTCGGAGCGCTCGGAGTGCACACCTGAAACTTTAAACGCGGTTTTCTCAAAACACACTTTTTTTAAACTGGCGGACATGATTCCGGTCGAAATACTCAACCGATTTGCTTAATCTTAAATGTTCACAAAACGCCTGGCTATCGTCCTTATATTTTTTATAATTTATTGACAATGTTATGACAAAATTTATGTAAAAAAACATGGGGAAAAATTAAAAAAAAAAGTTAATTACTTTTTTATTTATCAACATTTTTCATGATTCTAGTAGGGACGATAACCATTCACGTACTTTTTAGGAATAAATTGGGTTTTTGTGTTTCAGATGATCCAAACATGAGAAATCGTGTCCGCCAGTGAAAAAACGACAGCTGTCATCAAAAAATTCCGAAAAAAATTGTTTATACACTCCACGATATACCTCAAGATATGTGAAAAATATTCTATTGTAGAATAAAGCTTTCTATGAAAAAAATGTCAAAAAAACGAGGCCAGATTGCCCTACTGACCCCATAAACGTAATTTTGACATATGTATGTACCTACTACTACTTTCCTACTATAATCTTCGGTAAACAGAAAGCTCCCCTTATCACTCGCTTCTTCTTTTTTTCATTTCACTTGTCATTTGTGCGTCATGGATTTAATCTTTGTGCTAATTAGCCATACTAAATCAGCAAATCCTCACACACACTAACGAACGCATTCTACGTTTAATCCGGCATTTATACCCTGACCTTCACAGCTGTGCAACAGTTTAAAATAATTCAAAGTGTGACACTTTGCTTGAGGAGTTCATTTCATCGAATAATACAGATGTTAACTTTATATATTTTTTATTTGATAAGAACATCTATTTCCACTAATATGATGTACTTATTATATGAGTGCGATGGCCAACGCACTGATCCTAACGGCTTAGCGTGGTTTAAGAAATGATAATAACTGTATCCGGGAACACGTATTGTCTTTAAATAGATGACTCTTTTTAAACAAATGAAAACTGAGTGAATTTTCAAATAAAAAATATTGCTTACATATAAAAAGCTCACGTCCCTAAGGCGATTACGTTTAATATATTACGATATAATTCTTTTGAAAACAAGCATTTTTATATAAATATAAATAAGCATTTAAAATCTTTTTCATTTATAAATACTCATATAAGATCCCTTTTTACATACTGCGACTGTCTGTGCCAAATGTCACATCAAAATATGTAATCATTAATCTCTGGGCAAAAAATAGTAAGACTTTTTAATTTAAATCTCACGCGAAAACTTGTTCGCCGAAATATTTTTTTTCTAGGTTGGTATGATTGCCAGTGACATCAGTGCTAAACATCACATCAAAATTATCATTCGTTTTTTGTATATGCTTGTCCTTCTAATGTACATAAAGTGCATTTGGCGATTTTTGCGATGAGTGAAATTATTCCACAAAGAAGTTCCATTAAATTTTTTGCGCGGAAGCAAACTTGTGGTGCCGAAACGTTCAGGGTGTTGGAAAAAGCTTTCGGTAATAATTATTTGTCGCGACCAAGTATTTTTAATTGATACAAATGACTTAAAGGGGGTATTTAACGCGTTGTCTACGGACCACGTTCAGGGCAGCCATCAACATCAACTGATGATCAAAACGTCAGTAAAACAAAGGAATCGGTGCTTGAGGATCGTCGATTAACAGCCAAGGATCTTACTGGTATCGTTGGAATATCGGAAGGATCAGTGAGAACCATATTGAAAGATCATTTGGACAAAAGGAAAAGTTAAAACGCGATTGGTTCAAAAATCACTCAACTTTTTGGACGTGTGTGAAACAATGCTTTCCGACAACCAGGATGTCATGAATCATGAATGTTTTCTTATCATCCAGAAACAGACGATCAATCGGCCGAATATTGTGGCAAAGACGAGCCGAAGCCATAAAAAAACACGTCCCAGCAGGTCAAAGATCAAGGTCATGTTGACAGTTTTCTTCGATTACCGGGATGTGGTGCTCCGAATTTTTTCCAACCTGCCAAACCATCAGCAGGGAATACTATTTGAGTGCTATGCGACATTTGCCGCAGCTTTTCGTAAAAAGAGTCCGCAATTATTTGCCGACAACTTTTGGTTAATGCACCGTGGCATACTGCATTGATTCTTCGTGAGTTTCTCGCCAAATTTTCAACCAATATCGTGCCGCAACCACCGTATTCGCCTGACTTAGCTCCGCGTGACTTCTGGCTATTCGGCAAACTTAAACGACCGCTCCATGGAAACCGTTTTGAGTCAATTAAAGACATTAAACGTGAATCGCTACGCGCATTGAAGGCTATTCCGGAAATTGACCTTAACAACTGTTTCAAAGATTGATAAAAACGTTGGCACAAGTGTATTAGGCCCAAGGGGGATTTCTTTCAGGGGGTCGGCACACATTTTGAAGAATAAATGAAACATTTTTAAATTATAAACAAAGTCTTACTATTTTTTGCACATGTATAATCCTCACAAACATATATTTCGCCTGCAACACAAATGAAGCTCAACAAATGACACCAAGTTCCAGCTGCTAATTAAATTGTGTACGAAATTAGTTGCTCATCTGTTTCCATTATGATTATGCCGCCTCGCGAAGTCCCAAATTGCTCATGTATTAATTGTCTATATGTATTTTCAGTTTGCAATGAGCCGTCTTCTCGAGAAGCCCAACATAGCGATGTCCATTAAGTCGTCGTCAGGTAGTCAATTGTCCTCAAGTGCTGCAGCCGCCGGTAATGCCACCGCATTAAGTGTTAGCACCAGTGAAGTAGCAGTGCAAAGTACAACGGAAACGATCACAAGTCCAAGCGCAGTCATCAGTTCGAGTATAAATAATAACGGTGAGAAAGACGGGCTTTAATGCAAATTTCACCTTTTTTAACTAAATTTTTAACTTTCTGAACACTACTGCAGGAACTCACACAATTTTCGATGAAGTCTTCATAAGTTTGGTGTCCGGTTCAGCGGCTGGAGCTTTGGCAAAAACCACTATTGCCCCTCTGGATCGCACAAAAATCAATTTTCAAATAAGGTGCGTTTTGCTTTTGATTCGCAAAATTTAATTTTTGGCCTAAATTTTTTGTTTAAATACATTTCACAGTAAAAACGTTCCCTACTCATTTAAAGCGGCGATCGCTTTTCTTAGGAATACCTACGAAAAAGAGGGTATTTTGGCGTTATGGCGCGGCAATTCGGCGACCATGGCGCGTATTGTGCCTTATGCAGCCATACAATTCACGGCGCACGAGCAGTGGCGAAAGATTCTGCAAGTCGATAAGGATGGTAGCGAGTAAGTTTCAAAACACATATAAGGAATAATGTGAATAACGTCGTTTTGAAACGAAAAAAACGAATTTTCATTACAAAATCCTAAATTTTTACTAATTTATGCTATAATACAATAATACGATTTTTTTCCCCAGCACGAAAGGCAGACGTTTTATAGCCGGTTCATTGGCGGGCATAACCTCACAGTCTCTGACTTATCCGTTAGATTTGGCACGTGCCCGAATGGCCGTAACGGACAAGTACACCGGATACAGGTATGTTAACGGCATACATATAAAGGCTGTTATTTTATTTTATACTGTCATTTCGGTTTACTTACAGAACACTCCGTCAAGTTTTTGTAAAAATTTGGGTCGAAGAAGGACCGCGCACACTTTACCGAGGCTATTTCGCGACCGTTTTAGGCGTGATACCTTATGCCGGTGTTTCCTTCTTTACCTATGGCACACTCAAACGAGAATATTATGGTAAGTTTACAATAAACTGCTTTTATTTTACTTTTTCAGATATATCCGTGATATGCCTCTTTTTTCTAACATCCCAATCACCATACTTGAGTGATTTGAGTAATAGCCTTGACAGACGGCAGCGTTAATCCGGATTAACTGCGCACTTAATCAGATCCAAATTTGTAGGTGACAGACGGCAGCTATGCGAGTTTGAAACTCTCATAAACAGCTCATTGTCCTTTTTATAATATTTTCAATGAAAATTGATAGAAGATAAACATTACGGTTGTTAGCCGACCAATTTTTACCAAACCATTTTTTATTACAAAAGCATATCAACACATTATTTTTAAAACTGAATCATAACATAGAAGTTTTATTGATATTATATTGAGAATTTGATAAACAGCTGTCAGGGTTGCTTGTATTTCATTCACAATAGATGAAAATTGGCCATTTTTAACAATGTTGCCAACGAAAATCTCACAAACTCCCTAAAATTTTGAGAGTTATTTTTGGATTCAGCAACGGTGTTAGCTGTGGTAACTCCTGAATTAATCCCGAAAAATGCAATTAATCTGGTTTAACGCTGCCGTCTGTCAATGCTATAAGATGCACTGGTAAAATCAACGAGTTTAATCACAACAGCGGCAATATTAAAAATTATAGGAGAAAGTTTTTATAAATATGCTCTGGCGGTCATTTTTATGGATGTACAGTTGTTTACAAAAAAGAGGAGTGACCGCATGAACAAATCGAATCTTTCAATTTTTTATATCAAAAAGTTGTATTTTCAAATTTTGGCACAACATATTCACTTAAACGTGAACAAAACCATGTAGACACTAGTTCCAAATAAAAATAGAAGTACGCGAAGTAGTATCGGATCGGTTTTAAATTTTAAATCACAATGGTTTCAAAACTTTACAGAATAATGACACAATTAATATTTCTTTGAATGGCCACATTTTTTTCAACCAAGCATCAGACCTCCGGGGAAGACTCTTCTCAAACCTCTTTCACTACCTGTCAAAAACTCTGTTGTTGTCGTATTAGCGGTTTTATATACCCTGTTTAGGCGCAAGTTAACTGCCATTAAGATCATCTAACCCAACTATAAATAGGGAGGTGTTAGAGCAGAGACTCATTACATATGTATATAATATTTGATTTGTGGGCGTCAATTATGGATAAGTAGGAGTTTAACCTGTTACAGTATCCAAAACGAAGTTGTGCAAGCGTCACTCTAGACTCGCAAGGCAACTCGAGATCTTCATATGCAATGGGTGATTTCAGTCCAAGGACGCCATTCACTGGGAAGGTGTCGGTAAAGATGTTAATAGTTCCACTATTAAAGGCGTCCTGTGCGCACCTGAAGTTAGTTGCATCCGTAGTCTGGTCGGACTTGCGAATCGGCTGGTTTCCGTAAAGTAACACTTTTTTGATATTGGTCCTCTATATAAACATTGATTAAAAATATTGGGAGCAACAAGAAAAATATGTCTTTGTCAATTCAAACTTATAATAATTAGGCTGGTGTTAGATGGTTGTGATATTCCACCACAAAGTCAAACTTCGCTTTTGTTTTTATTTTAATAAACAAAAATATATATATTTTATCCATTTGCAGAGGTAACAGGAAATGCAAAACCGAATACTCTAGTCTCGCTTGCATTTGGCGCTGTAGCCGGTGCGGCAGGTCAAACATCCAGCTACCCACTGGACATAGTGCGTCGGCGTATGCAAACAATGCGCGTCAATAAAGGCACCAACAATCAATACCGCACTATATACTCGACCTTGAAGAAAATTTATAAGTGAGTATTCAACTGTAAAGCCGATAACTAGTAGACGCACTCTTAACTAACACCTATACCGTTTACGTTTTACTAATTGCAGGGAGGAAGGTATAAAAAATGGCTTCTACAAAGGGTTGAGCATGAACTGGATCAAGGGACCGATCGCAGTTGGCATCAGCTTCTCTGCCTACGATTTAATTAAGGAGTTGCTTAGGGAATTATTCCATTTAAAACGTGGCCGATACGATGCGTAAATGATGAAATTGTTATTGTTTATATTTTAATGATATTTATATGTATTGTTATGTTAAATTTTCTTATTTTTTTACTTGGAAAAAATACTAAACGGTATACTAAGGGACGAAAATTATTGAAAGTGAATTTAAAAAATATAAATTAAGCATTACTGCTATATATATTACAGATAAACTGAGTAAACGAGTAACGTTCAATTATTTTCTCAAAATATTTACAATGCGCACTTGTGAATCAACAAACATATTTGAATGTGGGTTTGAATTTATTCAGTGCAATTTGCCACCTATACCATCTATATGTAATATGATATGAATATGAATATGTAACGGTAACCGTTTTAGAATTTGTGGCGAGCGAAGTTTTGTTCCTTTTTATATGTGTTATTATATACAATAAATAAAACTAAAATACGAGTAATTTAATGATTAAAAATATATTAAGCACAATGCGACAATAAATCTTAACTGATTTTTTCATATACATACATACATACATAATTATCTACAAGTTACATGCAATCCTTCAGCTACGGATTGTACCGTACTGCATATGTATGTACATGTCTGGATGTAGTGTATAGTTAAGAAAAAAGTTTTCAGCTGTTTGAAATTACTTTCGAAAACTGTGTAATATAGTGTAGTGTTTTTGATTTATATAAGTACATACAAACATATATAAGATAAAAGCTAATTATGTTGTACAAATAGCAACTAACATTCAATTGCTTACATATACTCCTTGCCGTTTAGTTGTACAACCAGAATTTACTCGTGTAAATGCATAGTAACCGGATTGTTGAATTTCGTAGGTCTTTTGGTGGATTTTCTATTGTCGAAAATATTGAAGATATTGTGAATAAATAGAAAACTGAAATGAAAGTGTCGCATTTTTTTATTGTTAAGCTGTTAAATAATATTGATCGCGAAACTGTTATGATGGGTAGGTAGGTGTGCCGCCACCATGGGCCATTTTGATGCACTGTAGTAGTAGTAGTCGCCTTGCTCTTCCCTTTCATCGTTGCGCTCGAACCATTTAGTGCCCTCAGTAAACTACTTATATCCATTATTTGAACAACCATTCTAGGTTAGGTGCCTGATGGGTTCCTGGTTGCCCCCGATATTTTTAATCAATGTTTATATAAAGGTTTCTTATCACACTTGAGCCTTATCTGTTTTGTTATCTTGCATGTTGTTATTGATTTCCTTCTTCTCTGAGCTATTTGTATAAAATGCATATAAAACTCTCGGGAACGGTCAAACCCAGCGGGCGCGATTTTAACTCTGCCTCGGATTCGTCTAAACAGTCATATAGCTTTGCCAACTCCTCTGCTTTTTCGTTGCCGAAAATGTTCCCATAACTGGGAACCCAATTTATGGGTAAGTCGAGATGACTTGCCAGTGAGCTTAAAGCTTTTCTGCAATTGTTAACTACACTGGAATTAATCCTTGGCGTCGACAAGGCCCGCAGTGCTGTCTAGCTATCCGTATATAGGTTGCATTCGGTGTCCTCCCGTGGTTATTCAATAGAATTCTACAGGCCTTCTCTATGCCTAATACTTCCGCTTGGAAGATATTGGAATATTGGCTGAGTTTGGTAGACGGATAGAAACAGAGATGTCAAGAGTCCATTTTGGACCCGTCGATATAGATAGAGGCTTAGTTAGTTATTCGGACTGTATCTTCCCAAGGTTAGATTTCAATAGTTTTTTTGGGCGAGGATTTCCCCCGGACGTGAATGGAGAAAAGGGTTACTCCTTCTCAAGGTTAGATTACCATTCTTCCCAAGGTTAGTTTTTAATTAGTTGTTAGTTGTCACTTTTGGCTAAGGATACCCTTTAGATCTCTTAGGAAGATATAGTCTGTCGAATGAGTTTTAGTAGCCCCGGTAACTCCTACAGAGTCTGCTCTTTGTATTCCTTTTAGTTTCCTTGTATTATATTGTTTGTATTTTGATGCTGGCCACCAAACCAGAGCCGGATACATCCACATGACTATATTTGGTTTAAAACCCAGTTCCTGCTAAGTATTCGTTTGCTGATACAGTAGGCTATACACGCTTTGTTTATTCGTTTTTCAATGTTAATTTTCCAATTCAGTTTGATATCTATTTCAATTCAATTTCATTTTTTTACTGACAAAAAACGATAAAAATTTCGCAAAAAATTCTTTCTTTTTTTAATTTTTATTTTTTTTTACCATATGTCCATTGTATGGTATCTTCTAGTAGAGATTTTTTTATTTTAAGTTTAATGCACGGAGAAGGCTGAAATCACTGCTGGAGATCGCAGTTTTCTAACAAAAATGTTATATATTGTAAAATATATACAAGGTGCGTTCCAAAGTCTGTGTATACATATGTCCCCCTGGTGGCGCCACCTATCTATGTATATGTCGACTAGTGCGTTAGAATTTTCTATCTTTATCGATTGTCCAGTGAGAATGTCATTCCATTGATTGGAAGTGAAGTTATTGCGTTTTAAGTGTCAGTATGTTTGTGTTATAGGTGCGAAAATGAGCTTCTAACAAAGAGCCAACATAAAAATTTTGTTTTAAAATTGGTGAAACGTTTCAATTGATGAAACAAGTTTATGGCGATAATTGCCTATCCCGTAGCAGAGTGCACGAGTGGTTTGAACGTTTTCAAAGTGGTCGTGAGGACATAAATGACGATCAACATGTGGGCCAATCAAAATCCGTGATCATTGGAAATTCCATCACAACTGTGCGTGAATTCATCAAACAACAGTCGAAATCATCATTGAAATTCATGGAAATGGAATTAATCATCTCCAAAACATCGATTTATTGCATTTTAACCGAACATTTGGGCTTACGAAAGGTGTGTGCACGGTTTGTTCCACACAAATTGACTGACGATCAAAAATTGATCAGAATCCAACATTCGAAGGACGATTATTTGACCAAAAATCACATTTTAACCATTAACCACTCCCCGTATTCACCTGATATGGCACCGTGCGACTTCTTCCTTTTCGGAAAAATGCATTTGCCCATGAAAGGAAAGCGTTATGCAGACGTAGAGGCCATTCAAAAGGCTTACACCGGCATATTGGCGGCCATACCGGCCAACAAGCTAAAACACTCGTTCGACATGTTTTTGGACCGTGCAAAAAGCTATATTGAAGCAGAAGGAAACTATTTTGAATAAAATAAATTGATTATGCCGAAAAAACCATTTGTTCTGTTTTTTTTACTTTGGAACCCACCTTGTATCTTCTCAAGGTTAGATTTCAATAGTTACATTTGGGTAAATATTTAATTTTTTCTAACAAAAATTTTACATTTTGTAAAATATGCATAAATTTTGTCTTGCTTATCACGATAATACGAGTTTTTGAAAAACATATTCCATGCACCTATACAACTTCCGTTCCGTTGCGGTTTCGCTTATCCGCCGCATAATGATGAACTACACGGGACCCTGTATATTATTAACTACCAATAAAATAAATCTTTTGGATTTTGATTAAAACATTTTAATGTGTTTCATGCAAAATATTTCTTAAATAACGCGAAGGCACTGTTTATTATAATAATTTTTTTTACTCAAATAAGAGAAAGTGGCCACACCGCATATTTAATTCACAATAGAAGACATGAGAAATGTTTTCAAATTGCGTAATGTTAAAGGATTTTGGGTGCTATTTTATCTATGGTAACGGTTGATTTATCTATTAAGGCTAATAGAATTCATGATGGCGTTCTTTGGGAAAATTTAATATATAAAGTTTAGTCCGGTCAATTCGTTTAATAATTTTGAGATATGAAAATTCTGTAAAAACCTACTTTTTTTCGAATCGAAAGGAACTATTTCTCAACATTTTATCAAGTTAACTCAAGTGATCGCTTGCACGGATAGGCGGAAAACGAACGGATGTGAGGATCGACATCCGGTAATCAATTATTATTGTCGTAATTATTACTTTGACAACCCTGTATTAGTTCCGATATCCTTTGGATGTTAGATAAATAATTCTATTACATGTTGTGAGAATATAATATAAGAGATGTTTTTTTTTTCCTTTTTAAAGGATAAGACCAACATAGGATTATGGAAAAAATTGCAAACAATTTAATTTGTGAGAACATAATAAGTGCTCTTTATGCCCTTTTTAAAGGCTAAGAGCAATTTTGGATTAAGGAAAATAGCACCAAAAATTAAATTATTTTATGTCTTTATATTGTACTAATATAATAATGAAATAAAATACTAATTGTACAATGGGATTTAGCGTCGAAGCGCTTGTGTGAGTCAGTTAAACTAAAAGTTGTTAATCGTTTTTCGTTCAACTTCATTTTTTAAACCGAGCGACGGAACTCGGACACTTTCGCAGTTCGCCATTTAGCGGAAAATTGATCTAAAGCTTGAAACGCATATACGTACTTTATTAGCAAATTTTGGGTTATGCTTGTTTTTATTTCCGATAGCACAAGTTGCTAGATTGTCACTCTGACAACACTCTTGTCATAAAATTACCGACACCCATCCAAAGTGATTCTGAAGATTGGCAGAGTGGCCATAATTTTGTTATGAAAATGTCTATATTTTTTTATACTTACATTTGTAACTTTGTGCTTTCTCAATAATTGCTAGAAGATTCCTTGTTCTTTACTCCCTGATAAAATTTTCAAAGTTAGCCCATTTTTTAACGGTCTAGACTGGATTAAGGAGTTACATATAAACAGTTCGAAGGCTGAAAAAAACCATTTTTCCGGAAATTTTTCTGTTAAAACTTTTGAATTTATATCATTTAACTGTATTCGTAAAAATATTTATTTGGAAAGAAACTACCGCTGATCTCCGGGAGCACCTCTCAAAATAGACGTTTTGCGGTGGCCACTATATCTCTGACCTGGATCCTCTGAAAAAACGAAACAGATTTCGTTAAAGTAATGTTAAATCTAGAAAATGGTGGTTCCCTCAAAAAAAATCGATTTGTGACCAAAATTTCGGTCTTAAATTGTTTATAAAAAAAATATTTATCGGTATGAAAAATGTTTGGATTAATTACTAAAAAATATATTTAAGAAGCTCGTGTTAAAATTTGAGACTAATCGGTTTAGGAGTTTTCGAATAATGTTGGTCAAAGATTTTTGAAACATCATTTTGAGAAAAACGCGTTTAAAGTTTTAAATGCACTTCCAAGCACTCTGAAACGTCTTTTTAAATTTTAAGAAAATAATATAAAAAAATCGAGTTTTTGAAAATTCTAACTATATATAACGCCGTAACCTTTCGATAGAAAAAATACTCACTATTTATGTACATAAATGCACATATTTTCCTGTTGAGTGTAGCATTACATTTCAATGCTACCCTGGCATATTCTTACTGCTAGCCGCAAGTGCTTAGCATTTTATTATTATTTATTTAGAGCCGGCAGTGGCAATCGCACAGTGATTATCGGACGTTGATTCAGTGAATAAAGAGCGCTAATTTAGCGCGCAATAGTTTAAAAAAATATATAAATTTTAATAAATTTTTTTGTGCTAGCTAATCACAACAACTACTTAGTAAACAATCTTAATATCGTTTAAATAAAAATAAACTCGTTCATATTAGTTATTGGTAGTGTTACAAAGTGAGTTGACTACTGTGGGGTATTTATGTATGAACGTATGAATGTAAATAATTGCAATGTAGTTTATGCTTATAGTATAGTCAAAACCTGAATCGTAGAAGTGCGATGCATTCAATTTTATGGTATGTGCATACATGCATATAAATGAATAGATTATTATTTGCAACAAATGGCTGTAATCATGAGATCCGTACGATGTTTCCCGTTCATTCTTATCGCTTAAAAAAATAAGTGCACAATTAAATTATACATGTACGCGTTATTAATAATCCAAAAATAGTGAAAATAAAAACAAATTATTTTTTAGACATATGTACGTACATATATGTATATGTACATATGTACATGTTTAAAAGCTATTAAAAGGTATATGCATTAATTAAAGTTGTTTTACGATAGATTGAAAGTAATCGCCAGCGACTTTAAGCAATGTTGCATACATACATATGTATATACATATCACATATCACCACCTAAAATGCAAAACAACGTATCATGAAAAAAATAACTGGTAATCGCTGTCAGATATAATAACCAATATATAACTATTTTATAACCAAAATTCTGTTTGAATATGAGTGTTTGATAACCAATTTATAACCAAAACTCAAATTTTATTTCAATAGGAGTGGTTTCTATTATAACGTTTTTCCTTCGCGCGTAAACTTATGAAAAGTGATGTTACGTTATTTTGCATTTTAGGTGACGATATATTGTTCGAATGCACGTATGTATGTACATGTATGTATATATATATTAAAATGAATCAGCTTATACTTATTATATGTACAATTGTCTCCAATATTTATTATGTCTAGCAATAACAATATATAACCGAAATATAAAGTGATTTTTAATAATTTTTAAATCATATTAAAGTTCCAATCGTAAATATGCATGCAAGTATTATTATACGTATGTACATATCTTACATATTTAGGCGTGGGCAAGCTTGTTATAAACATTAACCTTACGTAGACATATCTAACTGGACAGATAAACAAATGAGGATTGCACCACGATCTAATGTCTTTTGTGCCCAAGAGTCTCACTGGATGCAAAACTTACAAATATTTATAAACATTTCATGTTCTTATCGTGTGTGCTGTGCATGTGTGTGTATGTGCTCACTAACAATACACACATATGTAAGTAGACTCATTTTCCTGTGAAATTCGCAAGAAATCTACAGCAACAGTCACACATATATTTTTAATGATTGTCTAGAATATTTTTATGACGTGTTTTTATTGTTTAAGAATATTTTTTGGCTCTTTAGATTATTTTTTTATCAAATCAATATTATAACATAATTAATGGATTTTAAAATAAGGAGTGCTTAATTAAAATAATAAAAAAATCATTTGTGTGTTAAGTTTGTCCTGAAGTTTGTATATCCAGAAGAAAACGTTGGAGGTTCTATAAAAAATATATACATATGTATACATAAATGAGCAACGCGACGAGTTTAGTCGATTTAACCATATTCGTCTGCAGTGGCGTAGCTACAACTTCGGGCGCCCGGGGCCAAGGATGTTCTGCCGCCCCCCTTTATTTACCTACCTACAAGTTTCATGAGGTGGTTCGAACAAAAGTGAATTTTTACAAAATATCTTCGATATTAAGTATATAAAATTTAGGAACTAGAAGCAAGAAGACGCAAATTCTGAAGTTCCAAAATTCTCACAATACGGTTTTTGAGGAAATTGGTAGTAAATTTAAAAGACATCTTATTAAAAGCCATAGAAAAAACCCATTTCCACAATTTGCAGGAATTTTTGCCCGAATTGGAGTTTTTAAATACCATTTTTGAAAATTTGCAGAAATAAAAGTATTTGTTACATTCAAAGCATAGGGTAACTGTGAGAGTGACACGTCGCTAAACAAAGCTAGAAAAGTGCATCTTTAAGTTCTATCACTATTTTTAAGAAAGATATAAGCCAAAAGATATAAGTAAGACAAATTCAAAGACTGAAGAGTATTCGAGTAAAAATTAATATTTTTCATTGTTATTCAGATTATTACATTGTGAGTGTACAATTCTTTACCTTTTATAATAAATTTTGTAAACAAATTTGTGGAAGTATTTTTCTGAATATTAAAAAACAGCGAAGATCGTTTTGCCGCCCCCCAAGGCGTTGCGCCCGGGGCGACTCCTATTACTTTCCAAACAAACATATAGCTTCCATACAAACTGAACGATCAAAAGAAAGTACTTGTATGAGAAAACCTTTTTGTTTGACAAGATATCTTCACGAAAATTTACAAGGATTATTGTCCAAGGCAATCCTATACTATCCGAACAAATTGTTTTTATTTCACAAGATATCTTCACGACATTTGGCAAGGCTTATGGGCCAAGCTAACATTACAATTTCCGAAGAAAGTGTTCAGATCGGATCATCAACCTATATCATGTAGCGTTTATGTAAACTAAACTATCAAAATACGATTCTTACATCCTATGGAGTACATAGTATATGAAGAACTCTTTCATTGGACAAGATATTCTCACGAAATTTTAAATTTTTAAATCGACCCACCGTCGATTTTGCAATTACTTTCGATGAAATAAATTACAATTCAAGAAATTTAAATTCGATTTCTGTTTGTACAATAAATTTCATAAATTGAAAATATTTGTTTCGGCTGATATGATTGTATGTCAATTTTCAAAATCTAACAAAACAAAAATGCGTCAAAAGCATCAATCGACAAAATTTTGGGTTAACCCCACCACTAAGAAGTTGATTATCGCGACGATTATTAATATTCGTGTGCTATAACATATGGACATTTAATTAGTTATTTGTTAATGTTAATAATCTTTGACATTTATTCAAAGCATTCAATGCGAACGAAGCCGCAGGAAAAGCTAATTTCTATAAAAATGAGCAGACAAAGATCTTTACCAATTATGCTATCAATAAACACTTGACTTCCCCGACTTCTTTAGCTGATAAACAACCATAACAGAATCTTCGTCGAGCTTTAAAGTCCATTTAATTTATTGATTTGAACCTCTACATTTGGTTGCTTAAAATTGTGTTTCTTTTCCTCGTTTCTAAGCGCAAAAAGTCGTTGCTTTCTTGTTACGTTACGAAGGCGGTTCAATAGTTACTTAACCTCACCACCCGCGCCGATTCGATTGTGACACAAACAGTAATTTAATATCGTATGGTACATTCTGACTTCTACTGATTTCGTGCGGAAATGGGAATGACCGCTAAGCAGTTTGTTCTAAAATTATCGTTCATAGTTTGTGGTTCAGTTTTGCTCCCTTTCCTCGATGTACACAACTTTTGTGATTAAAAAACACAATAAATAAAAAACAAACAAACCTTGAAAACTAATAAACATTGGGCCACATGTAATCTTTTGTAACGCTTTTTACTATTAAACGCCGAAACTTAACTTGAACCCACGATCCCTTGAATGGGAACAGCACTAGGTTGTGCAACACAGAATTAAGAGATAGTATTGTATTATAACACTAATAACCTTTGTGGTCATTTCAAGTAACCACAAATATTCCCAAAAACACAATTTTTTTTTAGCTAGAAAACAGTATTAAAAAAAATATATACATATCTTATGTCAGCTATTTGTACATCATGGTTTAAGCTATTTTTGTTATCAAACATTTTTTTGAAGCGTAAAAAATAAGTTATCTCGACACTTTTATTCCTAAAAAGTATATGAATGTGAAGTAAAATGCAATAGATTAGAAATTTCCGAATTTCACGAGCTCAATTGTTTACACGATTTTTACAGTTTTACATTCTGAGGTTATCGAATTCTTGTTTGCAAACGCTAGGGCTAAACTTCTAAAAAGCCACTATGGACGTAAATATGAGCATGTCACCTGGAAATGGTGTGATGTTGCCGCCATTGACGGACGATGATTTAATGCCGTTATATACAAGTTTACAAAATTTAGCCGATGGCATCGCACAAATGCGCGTATCACTTTTGGCATTTCAAAACGATCAAATCATCGCCAACGATTTTTTTAATGGCTACCAAGGCGGTTTGGAACCACTGGATATTCCCTCAACAGGCACATTATCGTTAACAGAGCGCAAAAATGTTTTAATTATGAATGTGGGTAATCTACTTAGAGAATATGGTGTCATTCAGGACAAGCTGATCGTTGCATTGAAAGTTTGGCAACGAAAACAGGCCTTGGCTGGCAATGGTGCGCCGTTCCCTACCAATTTAGATGGTATACAATTTGTTGTGGAGTCCTTAATGGATCGCATGGCAGACATTACATTATTTATAAGTAATCTGCTGCATTTTGGAGATGACCCAACACTTAATGAGTTCTTGACACATGCACAGACCTTACATAACATACTCATTTTTTCAACATTCATCGTCGAAAAGCAACCACCACAGGTGAAGAAAAAGGGTTCCAAGTAAGTAAATATGTATGTGGTTAAACAATGAATAACAAATATACTATTTCATGGTACTTTCAGACTTCAGGCAACTGTGCGCTGGTTGATCGGTGATAAATTGGGCATCAATTTGAGCAACCCAGTTGTAAAATGTGAAATACTCTCAGGTAAAATTTTTATGTGTGTTTTTTACGTAGAGTTAATATCGGTAGATATGATTAAAGATCTTATATCCGATAACTATTTTAGCGGTGTGAGATAGCTTCTGTCGTAGATCTTACAAAACATACATATATACATACTTTTGGCTAGATAAAGGATACATTTCTTCTTATTTCTTTGTTCTTTTAACATTTCGACATAATTCTTAATTATATTTACAAATTCTAAATATTTAGTTTGGCTGAGACCAAGATAGAAAGTCATGAGTTCGATGACTTTTAAGATTTTGATAATAGAATATAATTCTTCCCATTCTCTATCCATTTTAATTCGATATCATCAGTTTGGTAGAACTCTTTATGACTACTAAAAACACACTTATCTAGGAGTTATACATATTGTAGATTCTAGCCAATTTACCTACATAGAGATAAACAGATGAGGATTACACTGCGACCTAAGGTCTAGTGTGCCCAAATTTACATACATAGGTATATAGACTTTCAGCATCTTTAGTATCAAAAATTTAACATCACAAACGGTCCGATCTATCAAACTTCCAAAGTAAACAATGTACTTTTCCTTGTAAACAATATCTTTTTCTGTCAAACTAAATTCAAAAAAGAAACCAAAAAAAACTGTCGTAATTTCCTTTTCAATAATTTTGTATTCAGTATACTGCATATTTAAATATTTACGCATGAACTTGAAGTAATGAATCTCCCATTTCACAATATTTTCAGAGGCTCTAGCAAAACGACTTACTATTGAGAATATTCATATGCCACCAGAATGCAATGGCAAAATGACAGGAAATGAGTGCCAAATGGAATTCGATGCCAGTAATAGGAGTTTTTCAGCAAATTTTTCGTACGAACATAATACAGAATATTAGTTTTCTATGTTAAATTACTATATGTGTTTATTACAGAAATCTTATAATCCACGACAACAAACGCTCCGAGAAGAAGGGTTCCGAAATTGTTGCAGACGGCAAATACGCTTTGCTCTTTTACACAACCGCGGTATATAAGGGATATGCGATAAATGTAAGTTTGCCCAAAGCATAAATTATATTTGAAATGATGCATTTTCGGAATTATTAAGACTTTACGAATATGTTTCGAGATCAAGAAGGGTCGTAAGATCATCCATCCAACTCAAGTGACGACACAATCGTTTAAAATGTGAAAATTTACCATTAGAGAGGTAGGAGAGGTTCGATCGATTTCTTAAACAGCGACCTACGCGCTTTGCTTGATGTTTATGCATATGAAGACGTCATTTCGAGATCTGTACCTAATAATCTTAATTATTTGCACTCGAACATATATGAGATATAAACATAAAACGCCAACAGACATCTTACTACTTGGGAAACTTGAACAAAACAGCCTACTTTGACGAGAATAGTATAGCTAAAGAGAATATGATTTTTCTTTTCACTTAAGTTTTATAAAACTGTGTATGATTTTCATTCGCAAAAGTTACTTTTGTATTTGCATCTTCATTTTATATTTAGTGCTGGGCGCTCAGTCTACCCATGGTTGTTGTGGTGCACGATAATCAAGCACCACAGGGTTGGGCCACAATTACCTGGGATAATGCGTTCTCCGAAATCGAACGTGAACCATTCAAAGTGCCAGAGCGAGTACATTATATGAAACTGTTGGAGACATTAAATTTGCGATTCGCCTACTATACAGGTCGTCAATTGACTGCAGAAAATTTGGAAGTTCTTCGTAAGTTGAAATAATCGAAATGCACATAATTTTTTAAAATTAAACCTCATTTTAATTGGCAGACAAAAAACTCGTAGGCGAAGCTGTTCAGCCTAACGAGTATATAAGTTATTCACAATTCTGCAAAGATAAGTTGCCTGACTGTGGCTTTACGTTTTGGGATTGGTTCTATGGCATAATGAAATTGACAAAGCTGTATTTCCAGCAAATATGGAAGGATGGACATATTGTCGGATTTATAAGTAAGTTTAAAACCAAGGAAATATTATCGCAACAAGCCATGGGGACTTTCCTACTTCGCTTCTCGGATAGTCAAAAAGGTAATAACGCTTTCATATAAATCCATACATACAGGCATACATACAAATATATTGAATGCGTAATTTGAAATCATAAATTTTAGGTGGCATAACTATTGCCTATCGTGACTACTGTGGGAACATAATATATTTGGCGCCGTGGAATTGCGCTAACTTGCAAATACGTTCCTTGGCTGATAGTATACGAGATTTGGATGTTTTAAAGGTCGTATATCCCACCATGATGCCCAGTAATATTGCTTTCTCTAGTTCACCCACAACGCTAAATGGTAATTATGCGGATTCTGCATACTATGTAGATATGATTATGCAATATTTGGATCTAAAAAAACTAAATGTAACGTTACAATAAAAAAATACTCAATTTATTCGACTTACGTCGTGCAAAAAGTTATAGTCGCCATAGGTACAAGCCTTATATATTTTTCCATCATTTGTCACAGTTCTGACTTCTTTTGGGCAGGCTGTCTGAACCAATTTCTTACTACAACTATACCTTTTTTAATAAGAAAAAATATATAAGACATATGTACATATGTATATGTATATTGAATTTAAATTGTTTTTCATAGTTTCGGCAACATCTAAAGATGGTTATGTAGGCCATGGAATAAAAGTGCAAATTACCACCCCTCCCACTTCTAATGGCCATCAAACGTAAGTACTTTATATAAATCCGAAAAGTACATAAACGAATTCCTTAATTTTACCCTAGTTCGCCTCAACTTTCTGAAGCTACTGTTGCAGACAATGCCAGCATGCAGAATATGCAGAGTTTCCCAATCGAACAACTTGGTAAAATATTTCATTATCAAAAATGATATATAAAATGTATAATAAAATGTATACTATTAAACTATTACAGAAAATGATTTAAATTTCTTCAATCATCAAACGTGAGTTGATTATACCATTTTCTATCATCTAACCAAGATTGCATGTGTTTTGATAACCACACTTGAATAAGATCCCGAAAACATTCCCATACAGGAAAATTTTATGTATCAATATGAAAAAAACATATTTTTACTTTTTAATTTAACTATTTGCAAATACTTTTATGTGTTACTGTCAATAGTTTCAATCGCAATGAATGGCAGGGCTTGGATATCTCAGAATCAACAGCATCGACAGATGACTTTTCCTTAAGCGAAATTATGTCTTCTGGATCATCAATGATTGGAGTTTGAGCTCCAAATAAGGTTCTTCATATATCTATGTACATATATGTATATACAAGTACACAGATATTATCAAATAGATAGATATTAGAAATTGTTAACAGTTTTTAATCACTTTTTCATGAGTAATTTTGCAAAACACTATTTATGAAAAATACTTGTATAGTAGTTAGTTTTAAATCTTATACATATAAAAAGTTTCTATATATTTTATAACATTAATATTTGTACATTTTATAGTTTTTTATATTATTATCGTATATGTTTAAAAAATATATCGATTATACATACTTGTGTAGTAGCCAGTTTTGTAGTTATATTCTTTTTTTTTTTATAAATGTTTATTAACTTGTATATTTATGTATTATATAATTAATAAAAAGTATAATCAATTGTATTAACTCGCTTATTTAATCCATCATTTAATGATTAAACATCATTTGGGATTTAGGACGGTTCTTTTACATTCTAAGTGTGAAATTAAAAACAAAAGTTTGCAAAGTTACATCCTTCTAAGGTGAACTCACTCAGTTCAATGAGCTTAATTAGTTTATTTCAAACCAGCTAGAAATGATCGGAGTACTATCAATTATTTCTACATGTTCTTTGACCTACCAAAGGCAAAAGTTACCAACATTTTGGGTAAAATTCATATTTTTTTACTCTCAGGTCATTGTATGGATAATATTTCCTAGCGATTTTGTTTTAGGTTACGAAGAAGACCGGAATCACTGCCCTAGTGGAATACCTTTTGGTTTGTGCTGTCGCATGTAAATCGTAAAATATTAAATTTTTTTCAAATATATCTTAACCCAAATGATACAATCCTCTTTTTATTTCGCAAAAAAGGCCTTTTCAGGCAATGACATCAAAATTCAACGTAATAGTAAAGTATTTAAAGTTTTTAACGCATTACCTGTGCACATGATGTGATTTAGTGTAAATGGCTAAGACGTTTTTTTCAAACTTGAAACTATCTCACAATCTGAAGAAACATTAACTTCCAAATAGTGTGTAGATATGCAGCTTTCATTTTAATGAAGAAAGACACAGTACAACAAATACACAAATGGTTATAAACTTTTCAAAATTCACTATTTTCTCTCATCTCTACCACGAGCATCGGAAGCAAATGTTTGACATTTGAAATGGCGGCGGAAACTTGACAAAGCGGCTTGACAGAGTTACCAGTATTTTGAAAAATATAGTAAGTTGTTCCCATTCTCTATCTAAATATTTGGTAATAGATTGTTAATCGTTGATTTTTGTTACCAATTGCTTAATTTTAGTGTAGCGAAAGAATTAATAACGTTAAAATTTATAGAACAAATATTTTATATATATGTACTTAAAATATACCATAAAAAATATTATTGTATTCGAACTAACTAGGTATGAATCACAACTCAACTGATCTGGCAGCACTAGTTTCCGCCGCCACTTCAAATGTCACGTAAGTTTCCGATCAGCTTGGAAAAAATTGAAAATTTGTAATTTCAACATTTAATAGCAAAAACAAAACTTTGCAAATTATTGAAACTTATACTACATACACAGATATGTACAGATTTGCTAGCAAATATCATTTATAAAATTAATAAGTTATATGTGCTTGGACGTGTTAATCCTAACCTCTGGAATAATATTATATATTTTTAATTGCTCCCGACATATTTTCCGAAAGACAACTTCGTTTGTTGTAAAGTCAGTCTTAACAAAGAGTAACTAATTTAAATGACACCAGTATTCTTGGAAATAAAATATTATTATATATTCGAAAGTCCTTTGATTCGATATAAGATGTGTAATTATTTTACAATAATTTCGACATTCAAAGGCAAATAATTCCATATTGAGGATAAATTCGCAAAATAAAAAAAACGAAGACTAGTTGTCTATGTAAGCTTACTGAGTAAAAAAAAAACGACTCTGTGTTGGATGAATTTTGATTTTTAATATTATATGATATAAAATATACACAATTTTGATATTTTTTTGTTGTTCTTCTTTTATGCGAATTCCGTATTAACCCGCAAACTTTGAGGCATTAACTTTTGTTGATTTAAAACTAACGTCAAGTCGAGTTTTTTTACGAAAAAACCCAATTAAAAATTTTGAAATTTCCAAAAGATATGATGATTTATTGTCTCCGGTTTTCTTTAAAGCAGTGTGGCAGTGATTTTCTACAGAAAGCAAGGCAGTTAAAACAGAAAGGAAATACATAACTAAACTCAATAATTTTTTGATTTAATCATTTCCTTCTGTTTGAATTTAATTTCAATCTAATATACATAAATAGTATTAGAAAAGTAATTGAAAACTTAATTGTTGCTATTCCAACAAGAACACTCAAAAAAATTAATTCAAAATTGGTCTATAAATGAACGTATGTATGTATACATACATATATGTATGTTTATGGACCCTTTATATGTAGTACATATATAAACCTCAACAAACTTAACAAATATCAAGAAATATTTATGGTTTGCTTGCATGTTTGTATGTATGTATGTACATATGTCTTCTATGTATTTAAAGCTAATATTTGCGCTCTAACCTTTTTCCTGTGAAATCAACAATCAATTATTTTGTTGTATTTTTTTGTTTTGTTTAGCGCCATTGCTCGTTTCACATTGGTTCGTTTCCAATATTTTCATTTCATTGCGAAATTTATTTTTCAATACCCGGTTTGCCCACAATTCTTGTCTATCATTTCCATCCATTTATTACGGTTGATTTTCTTGTGCTGTTATTTTCTTGCTGTGTGAGACTAGTTCTCTAACTATTTATTACTAGACATAGAGACATATTAATGTTATCCGCTAATTTATGCACAATACAAATGCACAGCGTACATGTGGTGCTTAGTGCAAGTTTTGTGTTAAAGTGGGCGGTGAACAGTCTAGAGAATTGCACTCCAAAGCGCAATTAATTAATAAACATACATGTCTGTATATGCGTATTAAGACTTTTTTCTGTGAAATATAAAATAGAAACCAAGAAGTCCCCACCCTCGTTCAATAAATTCAAATGTTGACGGGTCCATAAGGAATTGAAGCTCGAAAGATTGAATAACTAATACTGTAATTGGATAAAAAGAAGTGTTTAAGGTGTAGACCAAGCGCTTTTTTTTACATTTCAGATGTTGAAAAGACAATGTAAAAGATTTCGATGTACTATGAAAATAATAGGAAGCTGCTCATATGTCAGAATCGCTGATATTGGACCACCAAGAATGATAGAATAGAATGTATTCTATCATTCTTGTTGGACCACTAAAGCATATACTTAGTTGCCATGCTGATCGGTCAAAATCAAGTCCTTGTATAGAACACTGGTTATTATCCAAGGAAGCAGCGCTATAATCTCCGAAAATTTATTCAGATCGGACCACTGTAGGATGTAGCTGCCACACTGGCGGAGCACAATTAAGATAAAATATGTTTTAATTGCCTTCCATGCTATAAGAAATGCACCAGTGAAGGTTATTTTATCTTTGGTATGGCTAAAGTAAATGATTTTATGCCATTAAATAGCAAAGTGCTATATTAATACCCTTCACATAGCTTATTTTACTATATTACCATATCGACTCGTTTTATATGAATAAGTCTTTATAAAAACTGTAGGAATACAACATTTATTATGTATATAAGTTGAATTTCAATTTATTAAATTGAAGATTGGATTTTATTGCTAGTAAGAAATGAAATGCTTATTGAATTTGTTGTAAATGAATGCTAAAAATCTGAGTATTTTTGGAGGAATTATTGTGAACGGTATTTTTATTAAAAATATGGAACGTGGCAACATTCTTTAATTGGCCATTCACAATAAACTAGTGTAAAAGATATCGATTGCGTTTGCAAGTATTTTCGTTGGCTCGAAAATTAATTTATTAAATTATATTCAAGTGCATTATACTTTCAACAGAGTCTAGCAAACATATTATAAACCGGTAGTGAGTGTTATTTGGAAGGGTTTTAATGTGGTGCATAAGTCTGAAATTGCATTCCTTGAAAGCTGATCAACGTGTTGCGCTTTTCCTTTGTGTGTTAAACAAAAAATCCTTGAAAAAGCATTTGCCGTAGGCAAGGGCACGTAGAATCATAAGCGCACCCCAATCATACATGAAGGAATTGTAAGATAAGAAGCCACTGATAAAACAACCCACAAAACGAGTTGCAGTGAAAAGTGTAGGTGAGTTGACAAACAAAATGTATTAAGGTTGCCATTTCCGCGGAATTTGTTAAGACGGATTAAAGCAATTTTAAAATATATATCTGTCTATCTATTTACGTTTTAAATATAAAAAGTTACATATTCTTGAGTGTTTTTTATAAATTTACAAAATATTCCTCACAAAGAGTAGCATTGAATGCACTAAATTGTGCAGAACAAGTAGAGTCTAATCCAATTTTCAAGTATTTTATCAAAACTGAATGGATAAATTCAGCGAAATTTTCAATAATTTGAAGTGGTTTCCATGACGACGGCATTTTGAAACAATTATTGATTATTAAGTTGGTTGCAGCCTACGTCACGGCTTTCAATTTTCATCAACAAGTAGATTGTGTGAAAGCAAGTTCTTGATCATCTACCTCCAGGTTAATTTGTTATGGACACATTTATAATATTGAAACTAACATTAATATGGCCACATTAGTATACATCGAAATACAACCGTGTGCATAAAAATAACTACATATGACGCCGATAGCAGAGCAGAACGAAAAAAGACTTCGGCTATTTCATGTGTCGTGAATTTTGTTCTCGAGTTAATTTTTATTAGTGAATTTTAATGCAACTTTGTTTTATGGTAAAGAATTTGAGTGCATAGAAAACAAAATATTTGAAAATACTTATAAATTGAAAACATCGGAATTTAAGTGGCAAATTGATACGCGAATACATATTTAAGAAGATTTTATAGTTGAAAAGGTTAGTGCGAAGAAATGAAGTGAATAAGTATGTTTTAAAAATAAACCAGGTGTTGTTGTACCTATGTATATACATATGTATAATACACACTATTTTTTATGAAAGGTTAGGACAGAGAACGTCTGAAAAAGAAGGTGGGCATTTGAGGCTGTTTGTGTTGATATACAATGGTATACATATTTATAAATATTTTACCCGATATGGCCTCGTCGGAGAGGCCTGATGCAACAGAACCGTGAGCTGAATGCAAGGACAAATAAGAAGCTTTGTGTTTCTACCTTTGTAAATTATCATTGGTGTGTGAACTGTTACTGGTAAATAAGTACATACAATAAAAAGGGTACGAAACAAATTGAACAAAAACTTGGCTATCACTTATCAATATCAATTTTTATTCATAAAGCTACCTTATTCTATTGTGTGTAGACATTTGTGTTATTTTAAATGGTTTAAGTTCATTATCTATTTGCAGAACTATGAATCTCCAAATTGACAGAATGTGTTTTAATAATATGTGATATTTTATTGCGTAACTGAGCTAATCAATATAATACTAGTTAATTTTCATAAATATTGATTTCTATCTCTCATCCATTATAATTTTTTTGTAATCTCTATGCTCAGCAATTACAACTAGTTGACTAGTAAAATCGTCTCAATTTTTTCTGCAGCCGTTTCACACATTTGTACATATATACGTACTACGTTGTAATTTGTCGGGTTTTTCATGACGTTTCATTTTTATTCACTAGCGGTGTTGTTATAGTTGGTATTGTGAGAGTTCTTCCACAATAATTATTTCTTGTTGCAGGCTTAGTTATTTAAACCAAATTGTATCGCTTTCGATAATTTGTTTACAATTTCTTAACCCTAACAGGAATATCTGTAAAAAAATAATGATCTTACTAGCAATTGGATTGTTGACTTCTTCCGTGGGTTTAGGAGTTTTTTCGGTGTATAGGGATAATTATGTTAAAATATACGTATGTATTATTCATATATTTTGCAGACTTTTATATTTATTTTCTGCTTATGAAGTTTTAATTTCCATTCATAATTTTTTGCTCCAAGAACTTCTCCACTCAAACACAATCAAACAAAAATCTCTATTTGGTTGAAATGTGGGTGGGAGCGAGGTGCTGTTTATAACCTAGTCGATTAAATTTGTATTAATTATATGGTTGGCAATGTCGTTACACCCGTTTGCTTTTATACTATAGTAATATATGTATGTATGTATGTATTTTTGTACATATGTATGTGTATGAAGTAGTCTTTCCAAATCGTTTGCTCTTGTATGGCGCGAATATTTAAAACGAACGCGGCCTGCATGAACGTTCACTCTATTGCGTTATTTAATTTACATATTTTGCACATTAACACAATTTCTTGCCGCGCAGTTTCGTAGTTAGATAGTTTAGGATTGCTGTTATTGGCGCTTAATTATAGAACTAGTTTTTTGTTAGCAATTTGTTTCTGCGAAACAAATGAGAATGAATTTAACATTTCTATTCGAATTCATAAACAAAAAATATTTAACAAATATTTTGTGCACTTTAATACTATACTATTAATAATAATACCTTAGTTATCCGACCGGAATTTATACAGAATTCATAGGCCGGAAGGGGAATTAACATTGATAATACAAATTAACCTACCCTAATCTTCTTTATGATATCCTATCATTTAGTACTTATAATCGGTATATTAAAATAGAATAAACGAGAACGTTTGTAAGTATTTAATATTTACTAAAGCAGCGGTAATCTTAAATTACATACTTACATAGTATTTAATTTATAAGTTCCAAGATATTTCCAAATATCTGGTTGATATCACAAAAATCGAATTCAGTCAGAAAGACATCCCTGAAATAATTTGAAGGAATGTTGCTGAGCTGACAGTTTTGGGCGGATAAAAATCCAGGTCTTTTCCGGTTATGTAGACCAGACTGTCGTGGGAACGATGCGCACTTCCATCAATTCGTTTATTTCATAAGTCTATAATTATCGGAATGTAAACGCTAATGTGTGCTAAAGCTAATTTGTGATTAAATGTATTTTTACTATATATAAAGTGTTTATATACTTCCGTGCAAAATATACTGATCAATACATTTGTTTGTGTAAATGGGAGCGGTGGGGTTATCAAAAACATCGGATTCCAATAAAATTGCCGCTTTTGGTATTTTGTGCTATGCGTCAGCATAAACTATTGATTAGCGCTTAATTTGTTAACTAACTTTATGTGTTATAGAATGCATTTACATTTTATATATACATAGTTGCATTCACATAAATAAATATAGTTAGCTTTTATTTATAATTTTTAACACTGCCGAGATTGTCTGAATTTTTCATTTCAATTGGCTTGTTTTAAACAAAACTTTTTTTTATTATAATTTGCTTGCCATACAAACGAAAAAAACCTTCTAATAATATTTTATATTGCATTTATTGTGTTATTGATAATTGAGAAGGAATGCAAGGATTGTTTTTCAATACAATGGAATATTCCTGCAACAGGTGCAATTGCTGTATCTACAGAAATTTCTAGTCATATCAGCTATCCACCAAGTAAACAAATAAACATTGAAGTGCATAGATAAAGCCAAAGAAAATATAGTACGTAATAGTTGTATAAATGCAAGTATACGTTTACATTAAAAGTAACAATACAGTTAAATCTGCTGAATAAAATAAAGCAGAAGTGAGTATGTGCTCTTTTCCTAACCCAAATACTTAAATGTAAGTGTGTATGGACATATATTTATAAATCGTTCTTCATTATCGATTATTTATATTAATCTGCCATAGTAAAAAAAAAATTTAAACAATAATAATTTTGATCGGTCACACGGATTTTTAACCGGCCAAGGACTATCAACTCCGCACCATGCCTCAAAATTACTTCAGGACTGTTTTTTGCCGTTACAACAACAATGCTAAAACATCTCGTATAGTACTCAAAATTAAAAGACAAACTCCCAATATTTATCGCGACAAACATAGACCGGTCGCAGTTTATTACAAATTATTTTATAACCATTTTGCATTCTGTACGCAAAACACAAATAAATATTTATGACAAAGTTAAAATTCTCTTTATTTGTATTTAGAACATATTGTTATATTGTATATTATTTTTGATCTCATGGGAGACCAAAAATATAAGTCAAATTATGGTTATGTTATCAAATTTGCTTATTATTTTGGAAAAAAAAATATCGATGAATTAACAACAAAAAATTTTATGTCAATAAATCAACAGTGAGCTTCATTAAAAAAAAAACCCTAGAGAAAATGGATCTCTGAAAACTCACCATCATGGTGAACGACCCAAGGCCACAACAATAAAAACTTATAAAGCAATTTATGTCAAGAAGAAATCGAGGGAGACGATTACAATTTGCTGGGGAACACATCAGTGTTCCAGTAAAACGTAGGAAAACAATAATTTTCTCTGTGGATTCAAAATTTAATTTAAAAAACGCAGGCGGAATGGGATGTGCCACTTTCGTGGACGTTGCAACATGATATACTTCAAAACTAGTGTCAAATTGGTTCGTAGCAAAATATTAATGTCTTAAAGTGGCTCAATCACCGGACCTAAATCCTATTGGGAATCTCTTTGAGATAATAAATAGAAGGATTAATAGATAAGGTATGAATGGAGACAAAAATAAATTGTTCGATCTGCAAAACAAACATAGTTGAGCATTCGACAGAAAGTTATTAACAATCTTATAGCTTGCATACCAAATAGATGGAATGGAGTAATTAAAATTAAAGGTTAATAAAATAACGAATAACAATCAATATGTTTTGTCGCACTGAAAATTGGATACGTTTAATTTTCGTATGAAATGGCATGGAGCAAATAATTTCTATGATTTTGTATGTTTTCCTGAAATAAATAGTTATTCTTCAAATTTGAGAGATTTTTGCGAGAAAAGGAGATAATAAAGTAATTCGTTGATATAATGCCAATACGTCTTGTCCGACACTGTATGTTCCTATATCGGTTTTATATGCAGGAGAAAATTAAATAACTGTGTATATTTCTTTATTTCATTTTATATTTACATTTAAATATACAATTAAAATATATAAAATATTTTTAATTTTCTTTTTAAATTTTATTACAAATTTACCGAATGTTAGGACCACTATTGACTTGAATAAATTCCATGTTCACTTCCGATATTTATCAGTGGCTAATTTGTTATTTCAATGAGCTCTGTTTACTCTTAAAATTTGCGTATTTGTAAACTTTATTATTTTGCAAATCATTCGTTCAACGCTTCCAGTATACTGCCATGCATACACCACATATGTTAATATATTTCCCTTATTGTTTATAACCAATGGTTGAATGGGTGTCATCGAATAATGCAAAGTTAGCTTTTCTTTTCCCCCCATTTTGGATGGGTATCGATGTTAAAGACCAGTTAATAATTGACAGCTGTTTGTGTATGCAGCATAAAAGATTCTGCTCGCCGGTTGACATTCTTGGAAATTCGTCTGCAGTGGAATTTCACAAATCATATTTTAGCAAATTGGCAAACACATGTGAATAAATTTGCAACCGATATCTATATGTATGTACCATATATGTATGTATATATGTTGATGTATTCAAAAGTGCAATTATGCATTTACATATTGTATATATACACATCTTTAATGTATGTATATAGTAAATAACTTAGAAAATTAAAAGAATATAACAAATGTTAATATTATATTATATTAAAGCTAAAGTGAATGTCCAAAATAAAATATACCTTCAACAGTCGTATATCAATTTATATCTACTAGGTACATATATAGTACATAAAATATAGGATTTCCGTTTTAAACTCTTAAGCTAATACCTCACTGTGTCCAGTTTGTCCAATTTACAAAACAAATAAATAATTATTTTAATTTTCATTAAAATAACAAATGCCGAGATAAAAATCAAACTTCAATAAACACCCAAAATATTGCACTAAACAATGCAAGACTTAAACAGCGGTAAACTGTTGGAAAACATTTGATCATCAAAAAGTCCGCCGGGAATATTCTTGACACACTTCTTCATTAAATTAATGGTGTCCAATTACAGCAGACCAGTGCTTCAGAAGGCTTATGTCCTGCATGCAACGAGTCTCCGCATGACACTGACCACCTCTTTGCATGCCCCACAAACCCCACCCATCTAACACCCTTCTCCCTTTGGTCCGACCCCGTCGAAACAGCACGTTTCTTGGGCCTACCGTTAGATGACATCGACGACAACACAAATGACATTTACCATCCCAACGGGGATTAGATTTCCGTTGAAACAACAACAACAAGGCTTATGACTGTTTCAACGTTCGCCATCTCTAAAAATCTCACAAAATTATCAATTTTCGGTTTAGATTTTGAAATTTTATTCTATTTCTCATGGGCAAATAGTTACTTACATCAATCATTTCCAAAATTAAGCCTCAAGGTCAATTCATTTGATTCTTATGTGGCCAACACATGTTTTTGTCTATATAATGGGTTGTCAAAAAAGTCTTGCGGTATTTTTATTGAATTTTTTTTATTGAAATTGAATTTTTGATGACTCATGCCCAGCTCTTGACCGATGCTACGGCTGCTACTATGCCGGTTTCTTTCGACCAATTCAGCGATTTTATCGCAATTTTCGACGACAGGCCTTCCGGAGTGTGGCGCATCTTCGACCACCTCTACACCACAACGAAAGCGTTGAAACCATCGTTGTGCGGTGGAAATGGAAACTGTATCGGGTCCATAAACTGCACAAATTTTATTGGCGGCTTGAGATGCATTTTTGCCTTTATCGTAGTAGTACTGTAAAATATGCCGTATTTTCTCTTTATTTTTCTTCATGTTTGCGACGCTATAACTCACGAACGACTTAAAAGAAACGAAAATCAATCAAACACGTGTTAGCGCGTGAAATGAGCTTTCCAAAAAGGTATAAACTAGAATTACGCGCTTTCTAGCGAAAATACCGCAAGACTTTTTTGACAACTTATTATTATATTATATTAAAATTTAAAATTTTTTATTAGATTAATTTTTATTTTATACTATAGCCACAGTATATATAAATAGAAAATACATTTTAAATGTAATTTGATTTATTTTTCCTTCTAAATATGAGTGCTAGATATTATTTTCTGTTCAATTAAATTCTCTGAAACTTCTTGTGATTTTCTGATATACTTAAAAACATTGATTTCTTTCAGCAGAGCAACGCTTGTCATATTTTGTTCAGAACAGGCTCAACAATATTGATTCTGCGAAATTTAGTTTTCCCTTTCTCCTTCAATTTTGCACGCCATAATTTAAAAATTAAAAATAAATTTTATATACAAAGTAAATTCCCCATTACGAACAGCCCTTACAGCTTTTTTTTTGAGCGATCGATAGATTGTGAAGGCTCCAACGTGAAAAAATAGTTTTACAGTCAAATGTCCATGCAATATTGAATGTACGTATGCTGGTCCCACTAATGCCTATAGTTGTGTCTATCTCACGATAGATCAAATGACTATCTGTCTATATTAGTTTGTGCACAGCATCAATAGTTTGCAGAGCAATAACTGATTTTGGAAGACCTTCATGAAATCCATCGTGGAATGACCTCCGACCTCGACTGAGTTCACCACACCCTCACTAAACACTTGTCCTTGATGGAGTTTTATTGCTAAAAATTTTATTAAGTTTATCGATACACTGTTGATGGGTTCATCCGCGACGAAAGTTGTAAAACATAATCGCGCGAAATAGTTCAAGATTTAATTCTATTTTTTGACAGATGAGATGAATATTTTAAGTTACTGTAAATAACACAAATAGCGTATGTCAAAACGTTCTGAGTACGTATAAAATTGCCAGACTGCACCAGTAGGGTTGCTAAATCCTGAAATGTAAAAAGCAACCTACGTATAACCAAAAACCTCCCATAACCGGACAAATTTCATGAACACAACTTTTACATTAATATTTTCATACTTTCCTAAATACAAATAATTTTGTAAAATATACAAGATTTAATAAATTACAACTTATTTTTTTTGTGACCGTAAGAATACATTTCAAATATAAGTTTTTGCCGCGAGGCAGCTCCAATAGCCTGACAAAATCACTGCGACGATGGGGGTCCGGTTATGAGGAATTTCACTGTATTTTCTTCTTTATGAATAATATATAATTTTGGTATTATATAATGTGTAAAATACATACGAAATACATTCGAATGTGATAATGCTGATATTTTACTTTTTTTTTGAGACTTCGAGTAATGGAAGGAAATTTGACTTCTATTGCCAATTCAAGAGTTTGAGTTATGAAAGTTCAACTGCATTTTCCTAACTATTTTACTTTTATACTAAAATTCCCAAGGCAGTTGGCTCGTCAAAGACCGTATTGGACACACATTTACAATAGTTCCGACCAAGGACTACCAACTCGGCATTATTCCTTAAAATCATAATTTTTATATTCTTTGTTTCTTGATTCTATCATCCGCTAAAAGTATTTTTCAAATTACTGCAAGTGTTGTGGTCTTACTTAGAATTTTGGCTAGCGTTATCAAATATGCAAACATTTATTTCCACACACACTGCGAATAATACGCTTTTGATACCACTATCAAATGATTACTCATCTTAACATTTCTTCTTAACGGCCTATCACGTCAAAACTGCTCATTTGGACTACTAATTAGATGACGTCGATGACCGAAGTTCTTAACACCAACCAGTGTTGACGTCGTCGCTTTAAAAAAATTGGTTTGAGATTAGTGATTAAACTGTACAACAATACATTTTTTTTATTGTTTGTATAACAGTTAGAATCATGATTCATATACATATAATAATATTTCTTTTTGCTGCCTCAGCAACTGTTGACAACACAATTGCCATTTTTGGGTTAACCCTGAAATTGCAAAATATTGAGATAATGCATTTATTCATTCCATGTCATTTTTATTAGGCGCCATGAACTCATTTCACTTTTCTTCTTCAATTGAGGATTTTTTGTTTGCTTGCTACATTACGATTACAGAGACGTTACCAATATACCTACATACATATGTATGTATGTATCTGTAATCTTATCTACAATACAAATTTACTTAGCGTTAAGTTTGAGCAGTGAAAACGCTCTTTAACAGGTTTGAGCCGTCGGTTAAAAGGCGGAAATAAAACGAAAAATGCAACGCATGTAGCGGTCTGCTTAAGTCACAGTTGACCTACCTGTTGGCTTAGAAAATTACCTTAACTTTTCCCCCAACCCAAATGCTTAAACGTCTGCTCGGATTGCGTTCATTTGAAACCACTGCTTTGTGTATGCTTGTATGCTTCGGGAGATCCTTATCGCTTCGGGCCACTTACATGCATACAAACACACAATTGTAAATATAATCGTTTGAGATTCGTGCAGCCTACAAAATTTCTTGGTTTCTCTATCTTCGTTTTCAAACGCACACATACGCACTCATATTCATATAATATATTTATATATTTGTGTGTTTTTGTTTTGCTTGTCCGCTTCATTGGTCTTACCGGTCAAATTGTATTTACTTGTTTGTTGTTGTTGAGAAGGTTATTTATATTTTTAGTCACGTCTCTTATTGTGTTTATTGTATTTGTTGCTTTGCCTGTTGTTTCCCTTCGAAATTGTTTTACTTTCAAGGCTTAGACACGGTGCGTATGACTTTCCAGCTCAAACGACGTTTTCTCGAGAAATCGTATAAATTCTATTCCGTGTGGCTTTTCTTGATTTGCATTCATTATCGGTCGTTATGTTGCAGCGTAAAGTGTTTGCTTTCAACAATTTTCTCAATGCTTAGCGCTTGGATCGCGAAATTGTGCACAAAAAATGTTGAAATATAATTTTGAACCAATTAAAAATTAATGTGTTATAAATTAAAAACCGAAAATGCTTTTGTGTGTGTGTTATGCATAATACGATTATATGTATGTATGCTTGTATGTGTGTGTGCATATTAATTGCTAAACAAAACAAACGCGAAACACAAAAAAGAACGCGAAATATTTTTAAGAGAGTTTTTCTTAATCTAAATCTTTATCAGAATATACATACATATGTATGTATCGCGGTGTTTGTGCGCATTTAATGCATATTATATGTAGTATAGTGACTACGAATGCGAATACGTGGGGCTAGACAAACAGCGCGCTGTAACGATAAGCGAGTGCAAATTTTAAATTACTCATATAATTGTGTTGTCATCTCTATAAATTTTCAAGCAACAAAAGTAAATGAAGCTTTTGTTTAATATCATCAAATTATAACAATATATTGTTGCTGTTCGTGATTTCGGTATAAATGCAGATGGTTAGTCATGATTTATTTAATATAATTAGAAAACAATATACGAATGTATGTGCGCGAAAGTTTCAATTAAAGTCGATAGTGAAGTAAACCAAGAAAAAAAGTTTCCATACAATTACTTTATTTTGATCGTTCAATTTGTATGCCCGCTCTGTGCTGTCTCATTGCGATGCTTTGGATAATAATCTATGCCGAACTTGGTGAAGATATCTTGTCAAATATCAAATGTTTCCATGCATGGGCTAAATTTTAATTGATCAGTTTGTATGGCAGCCATATGCACGCTACAGCGGTGCGGTACCGACAAATGAGCAGCTTCTTGAGGAGAACAGTTTGTTTGCAAATTTTCATTGATAGCTCAAAAACTGAGGGACTATTTCGCGTATGGACGCAGATAATCACGATCATCATTTATATATGTACATATGTACAGGGTATACCAAAAGGAATGATGTGATGTTAAAATGAAATGAAAAACTAAAATTTGTTCTAAATTGCTTCTTCTTCTTCTTTTTTTTTTTTTGCTATGCATATAATTTTAAGTCATTTATGATTTGACCACCAAAAAGGTGGGCCGAATGGCCACCACTGCTCCGTAGCGGCAGTATTATGACGAGTTGACAGTCCTTGACCGGATAAAAATTCGCATCCGTTGCGGTTACGCAGACCCGACGGTCGTGGGAACGGTCCTGCTATTGATGGTAATAGCATTTCCTGCCTGATTTCGTAACAATTAAGGTTCGATGATGCAACCATATCACAATTCGCACCAAACATTGTGTTTCTTGAACCACTCGAGGATTTGACTCATCACATTTCTTTTCATGACCACAAACTGTGACTAAGGCAATGCTCCCCTCGGTTATGTTCTGGTTTGCCAGCCTGCTGGGGATGCGACGTCGTCAACCAAATACATATTTATGTAGATATAATCGATTAAGCAAAAATAATGTTTAAATACTCTATTTTTTGGTCTAAAGGATTAATTCTGTATTGTGATCAATTTTGATTTAATTTTTTAGGTTTTGTCATCATTGAGAAAGGTGGGCGGAAAATTGTAACAAGTCAAGTTTTATAGAAAACTAAATTAATGTTTTAAGACAACCTACTTTCTCAATAAAGAAGAATGCTTAAAAATGTTTTTTTTATTAATATTTTCAATGTTTCCAAAGCACTGCCGAAGCGGCATGATAAGCTTTTAGTTAGTCAGTATGTTTTATTATATATGTATGCATGTATGTGCTTTAATCTATGTACAAAATTCAATAGAAAGCAAGTTCAAAATCAACGTTACTAAAAAATTAAATCACTCACCAACCGGCCATTTTAACATTCAATTGATCTTTTTTTCATAACGGGAGTATACGATTTTATGCAATCGTTTCTAAGCGACAATAAAACAGAGTGTCATTTCTTATAAAAAATACGAATTTATAAATATATAATGAATTTCACAGAATTCAAAACCACAACATTGATTTCAAATGAAACTGTTATACAAGGTGCGTTCCAAAGTAAAAAGGACTTAAAAAACAGAACAAATTGTTTTTTCGGCAAAATGAATTTATTTTATTCAAAATAGTTTCCTTCTGCTTCAATATAGCTTTTTGCACGGTCCAAAAACATGTCGAACGAGTGTTTTAGCTCGTTGGTCGGTATGGCCGCCAGTATGCCGGTGCAAGCCATTTGAATGGCCTCTACCTCTGCATAACGCTTTCCTTTGATGGGCAAATGCATTTTTCCGAAAAGAAAGAAGTCGCACGGTGCCATATCAGGTGAATACGGGGAGCTGTTAATGGTTAAAATGTGATTTTTGTTCAAATAATCGGTCACAAGCGTCGAATCGAATGTTGGATTCTGAGCAATTTTTGGTCATCAGTCAATTTGTGCGAAACAAACCGTTCACATACCTTTCGCCAGCCCAAATGTTCGTTCAAAATGCGATAAGTCGATGTTTTGGAGATGTTCAATTCCATTTCCATGAATTTCAATGATGGTTTCGGCTGATTTTTGATGAATTCACACACTGCTTCGATGGAATTTCCGATGATCACGCATTTTGATTGGCCCACATGTTGATCGTCATTTATGTCCTCACGACCACTTTGAAAACGTTGAAACCACTCGTGCACTCTGCTACGGGATTGGTAATCATCGCCATAAACTTGTTTCATCAATTGAAACGTTTCGGTTAAAGTTTCACCAATTTTAAAACAAAATTTTTATGTTGGCTCTTTGTTCGAAGCTCATTTTCGCACGATAACACAAACATACTGACACTTAAAACGCAATAACTTCACTTCCAATCAATGAAATGTCATGAAATTCTCACTGAACAATCGATACTTTGGAACGCACCTCTTGTATATTAGAACATTTTTTAGGTTATAATAAGTTTTAAACAACCAGTAACTACCTACCTTCTTTATCGGCGTTGTACTGTATTTCTAGTGGAAGAGAAATTAAACATTTAGCAGCAATTAATATTTAATATATATTTTTTTTTTAATTTTGCAATTAAAGTAAACACACAAGATCAAACAAACTAAATTTATTTGAATAAGAATGTTTCCATTTCCGAACATCAAATAACAAGTTTGAACATCGTACATATGTGCATGCATATACATACATACATAAATTGCATTTGTTTAATATTGTCCAATTCACTAAATTCTAATTGAAAATATTTGTATACGCTTTGCTAATTTGCCACATTTCGCTTCTTTCCTCATTCATTTTTTAGTTTTTCATTCTAAAAAACAAAACGCAAGCACTAAAATTGGACTACAAAAAAAAGAAACAATAAACCAAATTATAAATTCAAAACGAAACGTTTCATCCACTCATCAACACTTTGGGGCACGTCAAATTTAATTTTCTAACATTTTCGGATTGTGAAGTGCGTCCATTGGATTGGGTTTGGTTAATCATACATTGCCGTGCAGGGACATCGCACATCACTCCCACTACAATCACCACTACCATCACCACCACAACCACTGCTATTACTACTACTCCAACCACAGCCAATAGTGCCCATATAGGTGATTTAATCACCATACATATATACGTAATTAGGTTGCAGGACATCATCGTCATCTCAGCGCTTTGTTTTGCATATTTGTGGTAGCGCATGTTGTAAATTGACCGAAACAAATAAGCAGCCATAAGTAAGCTTCAATAAAAATTGCTTACACAAACCTAACCTGCAAAGAAAAAAAGATTAATATTTAAATTTGCAAATTGGGAGTCGCTTATATCGATCATAAACAAGCAAATTGCTAATTACACACACACGCACACACAGTGCTGCTCACCACAATGAGTTTGTGGAAGAGTATCGTACGCTCTCCGGAGCTTGAAAAGCGCATGTCTCAGTACTACGATGTCAAGGGCCTCGCCGAGATACGCGTGCAATTTGCATCGTGGATTGAAGAGTTCATAATGTAAGTAAAAAAAAAACAACAAAAACGAAAAGCACTATAGACAAATAGGCTGCAGTGGCAGGAGAAATGTGTGTGCTGGGCGCTTAAGCCAACCGCCTTACAAAATCTAGCAAAACTTAGCATTTATTTATACATATTTGTCCCAACAATTGTATTAGCATAATTAAACTTAATGCTAGCTCACAACGGCTGCATAAATTAATAAATGAGTATATGTGTTTTTGTGTGTATGTATGTGCGTGTGTGTCTGTGTGTTTAATATGTATGTCTACTATTTGCGTAATAATAACCTCTTTGTTTGAGTCCTCCGTACACGTACTCGTCGTACTATAAATATGTACAATGCATGGGAAAGCATTTAGAGCCTTCCAGAAAAGGTTCGCTCCGACCGAGTTAGCTGTCTTTAGATTTAATGTGCCAACAGATATTTAGCTTAAATTAGACTGGTTTATATCTTAATAAAGTTGACTTTTAAAGTATATTTATTACATATACATTTGTTGTATGCGTTTCAATAATAAAATATACATACTTACATAGAACATTGGTAAACTAAACCACGCTTGTGTCTTACAGGTCCCATCACCAATTGCCAACTAACCAGAAAATCTTCGAACAATTAGTCAACGCATTCTACGACGGACTGAAACAGAAACTCATTACATTGGATGGTGATAATTTGTTAAAGTTTAAAATTCGTGAAATTTGCGCGCATCTCGCACGAACAACACCCCTTGAACTATACACGTACTTTCGTAACGGTTTACTTCGTGAAATTCAGGCGTTGAAGGAAGGAATGCCACAAAATCCCTACATGTATAATACAGCACTTGTTGGTGGCCATGTGAATGGAATCGGCGGCATGAATGCAGGTAATCCCTATTTGAGCGGTGTCGGCGTCGGCGTTGGCGTTGGCGTTAGCCACATCGACGATGTGAATATGGCCGAAGATGCGTACGCATTGCCGGCGCGCATACAGAAATTAGCCGTCGATGTTGAGAATATGCGTTTGGCCATACATAATTTCCAAGGTGAACAGGATTCGGTATACAATTATTTTAGTGATTTCAACCAAACACGTGCAATGATGTCGGCACAAGATATACAGGAACGTGAAAATCAATTTAAGGAACAGTATCTCATTTTGTCCGAACGCAAGAAGGTTGTTGTCACCGATTTGCGACGCGTTATCAACGAATACGATATGATACAAGAGCAAGTGATAATGGCTTTGAAAATGTGGCAACGCAATCAGGCTTTGGCTGGCAATGGTGCGCCATTCCACGACAATTTAGATGAGATACAACGTTGTATAGAGATGTTGGTGGATATGATTACTAAAATTCAATTATACGTTACTAATCTGCTCGCGATGGGCGAAGATCCGATTCTGACAGATTTGCTAAATCATGTTCGTTCTACACAAAAAATTCTGGTGTTGTCGGCTTTTATAGTGGAACGCCAGCCGCCACAAGTGATGAAAACACATACGAGGTTAGTCGATATACAAGCGTATACCTACATATACATATATTGTATACAAATTTTCATTTCGTCTGTCTCATTTCAGATTTGCCGCCGCTGTACGATGGTTGATTGGCCCACAGCTGGAGATATACAGAACTAATCCAACTATAGAATGCGTTATACTCTCAGGTATAAAGAAAACTTAAATGTTTTCATTGAAGAACAAAAAAATATGTATTTATCGTGTCGTACGACAACCACTTTTACTTTACAATATGCAAATCAAGCGCTAATGAAGATATGGTCGAAATTCCGTTAGATGACATCGACGACAACACAACTGACACTTTCCATCCTAACGGGGATTAGATTTCCGTTAAAACAGCAACAACAACATATGGTCGAAATTTCGCAAGTAAACGACTATCGCTCCGACCTTTGTTGCTTCTTTTCTGCAAGGATCGAGAATCTCTTCCCACTGTATCTTCAATGACCATATTCACGTTTTGGACGAAGAAGTACAGTTCCGGTCAAGAAACATAATGAGTTCCTTTTCTTGTAATCTCCTAGAAACATTAAGGACATCCCCATGATGGTCAGACCGATATTTTTATCCGACCAAGGACTGTCAAATCGGAAGAATTCAAGGGGTTTTTTCTTAATTACGTTGACGACATCGAACAGTACTCCGACCGGACTTCGGACGCAGCTCACTTTAGCCACGTATTCACAGCGGAGCCATTAACACCTTCATCGACACTCTGTCAGTGAATAGCGTATTTGCCTTGCCACCCAACCGCCACACCAACAAACATATGGTCGAAATCTGTTCCTACTTACGGCAGCCAAGTCTGTGTAACCGGAACGGACCCGGATTTTAATCCGGTTAAGAATTGTTAATTTGGCAGCATTCCTAAAAAATTCTGCAAATACTGGTCGAAATCGGACCATAACTTTTAAAGCCTTCAGATACCGATTACTAGGTCCTCTGTGCTTAGGCCCGACTTTTGTTTACCGAGAATATGAGAACTCTTAACGGTATTTTCAAATCGGATATGGTCAATACTTAGTCCTCATATATATGGTACTTATAAGAATTTTATACCGTATATATCGGTCAATATAATCTTCGACATACTATAGTTTGGTGGTGAAAATGTTGTTGTAGCGTGGATACTAGCTACTGAACCTACTGTTGTGGTAATTATGTTGGTGAAATCGGTCCACGAATTATGTGCCTTAGCCCGCATTTACTACGTGTAATTATTTAGTGCTATTCTAGTCGACTTTTTGTCGAATATATAGGTTAATATAATATGTGAGTTATGTATATTAAAAAACGGGGTCGAAAAATATTCTCAAGCAATTAATCGGTACTTTGAGCCTTGCAAATTGAGAGAATACAAAATGTTCAGTTACATACGAAGTGGCTCTTTCTTACTTCTTAAGAATTATTTTAAAGTTTATATTTTACATTAACAAGCTAATGTTTGACCTTTTTTTCAGAGGCCCAAGCTCAACGGCACGCCGCTCATAACAGCATTACGGACATGCAAACCGCCGCTCCGCCGCAATCTTCTGGTGAAATTTTAAACAACGTCAGCTCTATGGAATTCCAACAGGCCACCCGAGTATTCTCAGCCAGTTTTAGGTAAATTTCAATTTTTTTCACAAAATATTTACAATATTTGTTTACTGAAAAAAATCGACACTTCTTTTCAGAAATATGCAATTGAAAAAAATTAAGCGGGCCGAAAAAAAAGGCACCGAGAGTGTTATGGACGAGAAGTTCTCTTTACTCTTCTACACAACTGTCGTTTTCAACGAATTCAAGATAAGTGTAAGTGCTAATGAAGTTATTTTTATTTAAATTATTTATAATTTATATTTTTGTCACTTCTCGTTTTCAGTGCTGGACACTTTCTTTGCCAGTTGTTGTGATTGTGCACGGCAATCAGGAGCCACAGTCCTGGGCCACAATCACTTGGGATAATGCATTTTCCGATATTACGCGTGAACCCTTCCAAGTGCCAGAGAAAGTACGCTGGCAGCAATTATCTGTGGCTTTGGATACGAAGTTTGGTTCGGCGACAGGAAGAAATTTAACCGAAGATAACTTGAACTTTCTATGTGAGTTATTACGAGTATACTCTCATTACGATTATTTAGTACAAGCACGATTCATTAATAATTTTTATTTTGGTTTTTCGAATTTTTAGATGAGAAACTTTTCCGCAACGAAGCTGGCGAGCATAATGAGTTCATAACTTGGGCTCAGTTCTGCAAAGAACCTCTACCAGATCGAGCATTTACCTTCTGGGACTGGTTCTTTGCAATAATGAAATTGACCAAAGATCATTTATTGAATCTGTGGAAAGAGGGTCTTATTGTTGGTTTCATAAACAAGCGCAAGACTTTGGAAGAAATTTTACCTATGCAACAATATGGCACATTTTTACTGCGCTTCTCCGACAGTGAATTGGGTATGTGACATGTTGTATTTATTAACACACCTAAGTTTATTACGTCGTCTCTAATTAGGTGGTATAACTGTGGCTTTTGTCGACGATCAGGGTAATAAACTTATGCTGGCACCTTGGACGTCACGTGATTTAAATATACGTTGTTTGGCGGACCGCATACACGATTTGAACGTTTTGCGTACTGTCTTTCCAAAGAATCTGGCACGTGATGAGGCGTTTGGAAACTTCTACTCACACCACGTCGGTAAGTGTTAACATCAACACATTGATAAATGTGATAACCTCCGCTTATTTGCTCGCGAAAATATGATTTATGGAAATAATTCGGTGCATCGTATTAAGCGCCGTGTTTACCACTTTTTGTTCTGTACATTAATGTGTGCTTATTAAATAAACATTGCTTTTAGCAGAACAAACAACACGTGATGGCTATGTTCCGAATACAATAAGGGCACACGTGCCGGCCATAGAGGGCGGTTCCGTGGTGGGCACTCCTCAGCATCAACCGCAAGATATATCAATACCGAAGTAAGTTGTTGTTGTTGTTTGTTAGAAAAATTAATTTTACTTTAATTTTCGAAATTGAATTATGTAATACTTTTTTTCAATTATTACTTACTAATTTTTTTGTAATTATAAATTTAATGGGCTGCTTATACTATTCTTTTATCTGACTAAAGTATTATATTTTTGTTTAATTTTGGCTAACGATCCTTTGAAATTATTTGTTCTCTTCTATGTGCCAATATTGTTGTCAAGTCATATGTGTTGAGGTTTCCCCTTGTAAGTTCCTGAAAGCGATTCTGTTCGGAGGGTTAGCACTGACTTTGGACCTGTTTAAAATTGAAATATTCTAGATTAATATATTCAGATTTATACAATCATTGTTGTGCGAGATTTAACAGCATAGAAATGGCACACACCTTGTATCCTCGTATTGCTATCTGCAAAATGTTTCTCTTTAAATCAAAAAGTGGCTCATAGTTTGCTCAAAAAGTTTATGATCTCTTTCCGTTGGAGATATAATATCTAATTTATTTTATTTAGCATGCCAAGTTACGGAACACTTTGTATTTCCTGCGATTTTTAAGCCCTGAAAAGAGAAAATCAAGTTAGCCATGAAGTTGGTAGCACCTAGTAGGAAAAGTCGGAAACCCGTCTTCGTGTACTAGTCACATAGTTTTTAATTAAATTAGATTAGATCGAATAGGTTTTGAGATACCGATATGATTTTTTGCACATGTCCTTTTCCTTCCAAGTAGTTGCACATCTGTCGCAAACACCGTTATCGGACGACTATAAGATATAGTTGCCATACAAACTGAACCATCAAAATCAAGTTCTTCTTAGAAACAGTTTTTTATTTGACAAGCTTTCTTTCTTATATTTGGCAGTGATTACTGTCTAAAGTAACGGCACAATATACGAAGAAATTGTTCAGATCAGACCACTGTAGCACATAGCTGTCATACAAATTGGGCGATTAAAATCAATTTCTTTTATGGAAACATATTTATTTGTGCAGCTTATTATAGTTTCGGTGTAAGCGAAGTAAGATTTTTCTTGCTAATGTTAAAAGTACGTTTAAAACATTGATAATGTCTTTGAGTGGCGGTCTCAGTTAGTATTTTTCTTAGAAAAAGTTTTGAAAAATATTTTATAGATAAAAAAAAAAAGGTTATGGATCAGTAGTTATGAATATATATGAAGAATGTGCACGTAAAATTTTAAGTAACTTCACACTGAACTAAATTTGAGAGAAAATACTGTTACAGTAAAGCAACGCATAACCTCCAAATTTATTGATATCAAGATGTGAGGCACTTCATTAGCATTCCTCAACTACTTGCAGTTAGTTCAGTTTTCAAGCGGTAAAACGAATGCCATGGCACAAATAAGAGATCATATCTCGTCAAGATGTAGGCACACATTTCAAAACCATATACATATTTATTTATAAACAAATTGAGATGTTACCCCACATATGACTTTGACAGCATTTTGACATATTTTATGCAAAATTGAAGTTATTTTGTGTATTATGTTTCTTTTTCTTTTTGATTTTAACTTGGCAAACAAACTTAATTTGTATATTTGTATTTTGCTTAAACCTTTGAACACTATCTCTATAAATGAACCTTGCTTTTAGCTCTATTTGAAAACTAGATCGCAATACTTTGAAAATTAACTCTCACCTGTTGAATTAATTAATGGTTTTTTTTTTAAATGATGACCGGAAATCAAGCTTTTTTGCATAAATCACTAATGGTGCGCTGTTTGCATTGGGTTGTTTCATTTAATCAATGCTAAATGAGGTCAATCAGCGCAGTTGACTTGCGACTGTGCCGATTTTTTGGAAAATGTTGATATGTTTAACAGAAATAACAAAACCTAGCCTATTTGTGTATAAAGTATATGATTTATTTCAATATAACTGAACACAATTTTGTCTTTTATTTTTCTCCCGATTCTTCTGGCTGTCCGACAACTATACTTTCGACAACAAAACAAATCAAAAAACAACTGCGCGCATCTTAAACCTTTTGCCACTACACACACACGCTTAACCTCACGCGTCCTCCCTGTGTGTGATGAAATCAATGTTTTCTTAAACACACACAAACATACAAACTCGATAGTTATATCGAAGATCTTGGCATCGATTGGAATTGCATCTGAAATGGGTGGGCTGTATGTAATTGGTATAATGAATGGTCAAATATTTAGTGGAGTGTGTGCAACATGTCATGCAACAGTTGCTCAAGACTTTTAAGCAGGTATTTTTTCTTAACATTTCGTTTTCATTGATTTGGTTATAACTTGTTTTTTTTTTTCTAATTGAAAGTGTTGCACTACTTGTCTTGAAATGTGGTATAATGTGCTGTTATGTTTTTTTCCATTATTATTATTATTACTTTTTTTGTACGTTGATAAACAAAGCAAATTGATGCGTGCGTTCTCACAGCCATTCAGCCATTAGCCATATAGCCAATCAATGCAAGTCACCATTCAAAACTTCTCATTACCACATCTATTACCAACTACTAACTAATTTCTTACTTAAATTATACAATTTCCGCATTTATTTTGGGTAACTTATTGTAGTTTTAATTTAATGGCAATCATTGGATGCTTTTTAAGTGATAAAAAAATAGAAGTAGATAGTTTAACGAATAACGGTGAAAACGGTGTCGTGCTGCAATGAACAAACATGTGTACAGTGCTAATTCACCACGCCCGTCAACACATAAATACTATTTCTTTTTAATTGCAAATAATTTATATAATAATTGTAGCATAATGTTAAGCGCTTTTCTACTTCCGATTTCGATATTAAGTTTTTTTTTTTTTCAAATACCACAAGCTTAAGCAACTTAAGTACACTTTCTTCACTTCTTCTAGGTACTTTATGCAATTATGATGTCTAAGTTTTTAACAATTTCTTAAAAAAAAAAATCACTAATTCATGGATATGTGACTTACGTACGTACATACTTACAGTCTGTGTTGTTGTGCATTTAAGTAGTAGCCAAAAAATTAAAATTATTCGATACTAAGCTCATGCTGTTGCTCATTCATCCAACACAAAGTGTTGCTGCTGTCCATTTATTGTTTTTTTTTATTGACCAGCAAACAACATGTTAATTCTTGGCCAAGAAATAATATTGTCGCTGTTGCGCCGGTTTTCACTCATGCTCATAAACATTTTGTTGTCATTTGTCTAATGTTGAACTGCATTTTCGCTGCTACCGTTGGTTTGAAAGTAAAAAAATAAAACTCAAAGAAAAAGTATTGCCATCTATATCAAACTAACCACCACACCCTGACTAATTATAAGCTGCCCTAGCTGTTTAGCTATGGAAGCTGCTACTCCAATGACTACTTATATAGTAAATACAATACATATTAAAAAAAATTCTATAACTAATATATTGAAAGCTTATTACTAATTTTCATTTCATAAATAACTCAAACAATGAAGATTAACTTTTGCTTGCATTTATTTAGATCGCAGAGTAACACCCTAACGCATCTTTGAGTACGCACACACATTAATACTATCACCTACTTGTAAAAGAAATGAAAAGCATTGTAACGAACCAAAATGAACCGATTCGAAACATGTTTTGGCAAATACAATATAACTTATAAATACTTCACAACTCAAAATATGCGTAGGATTGGGATTTTATGCGCATGCCAAGTAATTACTAAGCTATGAAACAAAAAAATACTAAGCTATGAAAAAAGCAACGATACAAAGTAATGAATGTGAAAAAGACTTAAAAAATGTATAAATGAAAGAAAAAGTTATATGTGCTGCATTTGCATTTTTCGCTGAAGAAAAAAAATAAAAAATATTAAAAAAATAAATAAAAAATTTGAAATAACATTTAAAGTCGTTCAAAGTGTCGATACGCGTTATTACAACCAAAGAAAAACAAAAAAAAAATTAGCAGAAATCACGCTTCAAGTCGATTGTCACAATTCTGAATTCTGCAGTGACATTTTTTTGCAGAGAAAAAAATAATAAAAAAAAAACAAATAAAATTCATTACAAATATTCGCAATTAATGTGTGTACTTGCATGCTCAATGTCCTTGCGCATCCGCAGCCGAAACTATAGTGATAATATGTAGTTGTATTGATTGAGCCACTTAAACGTTTGTTGTAAAAGCCGTGTATTCAAAGGTGTCTATAATAGGTGTTTAAATAGATGTGCTTTGCATGTTCAGAACACTGCGTCTGTTTAGCTGTTGCATGTCAATGGTGTGTTATTGCTTGCCATTTACCTTAACTGTCCACATAGCAGCAGTCTAAACGTATAAGCGAGTCTAGGCAGCGTTTTGTAGGCCACCAATGCTGTGCTAAAGTAAAAATAATAATAATATAATAATGTAGATGTAACAACGAAGCGGAATCACCTAATGGCACTTGGCTTTATTTTTCTCTATCAAAAATTGCATGCTAAAAAGCCGCCAAAATTTCATATTTTTCATTTAATTTCATTTCAACGCACTCGCTTTAAATCCTATTTTTGTGTGTGCGTTGCTATTAATCAGTAATCAATCTTTTTCCGTACAGTACATACTATACTTAACGAGTATTTATTAATATTTATATATATATATTGTATATTTTGTGTATTGTTCTATTTAATGTCTATAAATTTTGTTTTTGTGTATTTTTCTCTCTCAGTTTTAGTGATTTTGATTCAATAATTTATGATGGATGCGGATAGATACACACACACGCAGTGATATACATATATACACACGTTAACAAATTGATTGAAAGGAAAAAGGAAAAAAAAATTAATAACAATAAAAAACAACAACAACATAATTTATACGATAAAATACATTTTAACTATTTGCCATCATATAAAGCGTATAATTGCTTAGAAACTGCCGCTTTTCTATGAACTTTATGACTTTTACAAACAACAAAAACACGGATTTGCATATATTCACATAAAACGGAAGTGAGAGTCAGAGTTCCTCAGTAAAGTAGGCCAGTGTATTAGTTGTTAGCAATCATTAACCGTACACACATCTGTCCACACAATTAACTACCGTTATTAAATTGTCGAGCAATATTTTCAAAACTACGGGGCTGTGTATATTTAAAAATTGCTGTCTCTGAGCGACTTGTAAGCCATCGTTAAACACACAAAAGCAGTAAAGCAAAATGCCACTAATGGTTTGAAGGAAGCATGTTCAAAACGAGAGAAAACAAAAACACAAAGAGAACGCGTTATTGAAATATTCTACGAAGGGATACTTTGCTGTTTTATCAGTTTGTGAGTGTATGGTATGTACATATTTATTTTTAATTTACACTTTTATTGATTTTTTTTTCAACTTTTTATTTCTTATAAAAATATTTTCTCATACGGCGTTCTAAGTTAATATTTAATTAAGTATTCTACAATAGATCCGCATCCAATTATCTTTATTTGATAGAAGAAATATTTAAATTATATAAAATAGTAGTTTAAGATTAAAATTACAGTTTTTCAATTTCCGTTAGTCAATAAAATCAACAGGAAAAAATATAAATAGCCTATTGCTTGGATAAGAAAGCCCAAAGGATAAAGTTTGACATAACATTAGTAGTGCACACCTAAGGGGAAACGCCTAAAAAAAGTCGATTTTTAGAAATTAAAAAAAAAAAAAAAAAACGACTGCATAGATTGCTCAGACATTTTCAGGGTATATTAATGATTAATTGAGCCCGATAGGGTTGCACTCCCACCTATATTAATATATGATTCAAGAATACGCAGAGAAAAAAAAATTAAATATTTTTTGAGTATATCTATGTGATTGATATCTCCGTCGGTGCTTAAAAAGGTGCTGCTGCAGTGAATCCGGCCTTCTTCGTGGATGAAACCTAAAAATAAAACAATTTCGTTAAACTACAAGAAATCTTTAAACAATAGGCTATGATCAAAAAAAGGAAATTAAATATTTATTAAATTTTTGATCAGATCAAAAAACGGATTCAGTCATTGCATGAAATTTCATGTTGTCCGATTCTTCGAGTTATCACTGTAGCAAATTCGAAAAATGACTGAACCGGATTGAAGTAAGTGGCTACCCTTTAAATGGCTGTAATTCAAAAACTATTTGAGATATTGATTTGAAATTTTTGTACCGAAATATGTTATAAACTATCGAATTATAAAAAAAATCGATTTTTTCAAAATTTCACACTAGGTGTATTGTTATAAACTATCGAATTATAAAAAAAATCGATTTTTTCAGAATTTCACACTGTTGGGTTCCTCCGCTTTCAATCGCTGCCTTCATTTAAAAATTTCCGAATTATTTTTATAATGTATTATTGTCCTGTTATTGTTATTATGTATTATAGTCCTGACCACTATTATATTTTTGTTTAATTTATTATATGGCTATAGCGATATTATTATCCCAAAAAGGCACACAAAAGAAATATCATTTTAATAAATATTAAAAACATAAAAGTGTGTGTTGATGATAACTCAGTTCGGTTAGTGGCCTTGAAGGGGAAATTTGCGCTAACATATAACCTGACATTTGCACAACTCTGTTTTCTTGGGTGAAAAAATACTTTCATCCTTTTTTTTAAGTTACATCCACCAAGTGTGCTGTAATCATGGCAGCAGCGGAAGACGTTTTTTAGCGCAGTCCGATATCGCGTTTAACAGGAAAAATATTTTTTTTCAGAATTTTTACTGTGTATTTGTGCATTCTTAAAATATGTATAATTGTACCTTTAAAATTAAAACAATTGTTTCAAAACTTTTTTTTTAATTCCCAAATCGACTTTTTTAGACCGTCACCTTAGGTTCAACACCTTAAAGTCGAAAAATTAATAAAAGAAGATATTTGAATTTTAATTTTTGACAGCAATATGTCATTAGAGCCATTCTTGCTGCTAAAACTGATCAAAAAAGTGTAAAACAAAGCTTGGTAGCGTCGAAGTTACTCCAATGAGGCAGACTATCTTATTCTTATTGCATTCAATTGCAAAGATAGCGAGCAGAGAAATGACGAATCGAAGACAGCTCATATATATGAAAAGAATACTACTTTAGTAGAAGATCAGTGGAAATATTTTTAATATTCCGTTTCTAATCGTTTGAAAATAAAAATCTTTAAATAAAAAACATAATGGAAAATCATGTTTTTAAACCAAATAAATTTTCAATAGATTTTGCACTTAAACTAATCTATAATGTAATTGACGTGCTACAAATGAAATATGTTGACCTGAAATACAATATTACGGTGGCTGTCTTAAATATATAACATTAATTAAAATATAAAGTATATTAAATCTAAAAGATAAAGTACGAATTTACACACACACGAATTTAGCGAAAGTGCTGAGCCAATTTTAAATTGATGTTATACACGTGCATTTTTATCTAACTAAATGTTATTTAAATAAATTTTTAAATGCTCATAGCAAAAAAAAAGCAAAGCACAACTATTTACCTTTATATAGTTTTTAGGGTGTGTATATACTACATAAAGCAGATATGTATGTAATTGTTAAATAGTTCTTTTTTAACTATCAAATATTATTAAATATATGTATGTATTGGATCTATGTACTATTATAAATGGTATAAATGTAGTAAATTGTTTCTGTATGCAATTTTTTGCATTTAAATTTCGTTTTTATCAAATTTTTGACAATTTTCATTTAAACTTTTTAATTTCTATTTGCAGTGTACACTTTCATGTCGCTAGTCGATGCTGAATATGATATGATATTTACATTAACCGTTATGCATGCTGTACCGCCTTGAAATTTTATATTTAGTCTATATCTTCTCTCCAAAAACATACAAAAAAAATATTTTTTTTAAATTTTTTTAATGTACACTAAATTTCTTACACTCTTCGAAACACTTGTAACTACCGTTAGTGGTAAATAACTTATAGTAAGTGTAATAGTTTTATACTCGCCGTTGCCTTATATAATTATATTAAATTTTCATTTTTTTGTGTTCTGTAAATCTATTTTTAATAGTCAAATGAACTTTTCAATGTTGCGGATGCTTGAATACTTGAATTCTCTTTATCACTGGTACTTGTTGTTTTGTGGTTAACTGAATGTAATTGCAAAAAAAAAAAAATTTAAATAAATAATTATAAATATATGCATGCCAATTGGTGAAAATATAAAGAGTCCACAGCATAAAATTAAATGTTGAATTGAATCAGTGAGGATATTTTTTTATGAAAGTAAAAAATACAAACGAAACATTATAGAAAATGAGAAAGTAAAGAAAATCACTAACTGGTTACTAACCGGTCGCTATGTTGAATGTTTGACGATAAGTGTGTATACTACTTAGTCGTAAGTGTAACTAATTTAAGTAACTTTAAGTTATTGATTTATACGCGTTTTTACAGCAGCATAAACCTAACTGTGCTCTACTTGCGAGTCCAAAAACGATACACGACTTGTCGCAAACTGTATATTGCTACGTTAGTTGCGAGTCGCCAAATTATTTTACTTTGTGTATGTATATGTCTATATTATTTTTTAGTTGCGTATTAAACGATTTTATTCTGTATTTTTATTTTTGTATTAAAAAAAATTAGTTTAAATTAATTCGGCCCAAAGTATTTCTTCAAAATTTCACATTTCTTTTAAAGAGTAGTATTTGAATTTTTTTCTCATTTTTATATTGCTATTATTTATATATTTAATATACTTTTTAGTTTTTTTTTCAACTTTTTGTATGGTTCCATTGTAGTCGTCATACTGTGACGTGGCCGCATGTGCCGTTACTTGAACTTTTTACTGGAAATTTTTCAAAATTTTCTTTGACACTTCACGCATATATAGCAAAGTAGTACTTATCTTATTTATAAGCAAATAATTCGTCGCTAATTTTTTATGTTCTCAATAAACAAAAAAAAAAAAGAAGGAGAGGAATAAATCCTACATTTGTATGTGCATTAATTGCTTTAAATTTAATTGTTGAATACAATAATTTGTGATTCTTATTTTACAAAATTTATGATACATAATTATAATTGGCTTCCATTTCATGTCTCTACCAATTAGCTTCTTAAGTTAATTTCATGTTAAGTTTTCATTTTTGTAAAGTACTAAGCTAAATGTGAGCGTTATGCAGGAGAAGTTTTATTAATAAGCATTTTGAGAAAATAATAATAATATTTGAAAATATTTGCATTAAATGTGGTGAATTTTGAAACGATTTTCGTGAACAAAAACGTGTTTATTACTAAGATTAGAGAGTAAAGTTTTAAAAAGGATATACGTAAATATACATTTATTAAGTACAGTTAGCGATATCAATATGCGCAATTGCATTTTGGCAGAAAAAGTAAGAAAAATGTATTCAATTTGAGGTTATGTTTTAAAAAAAAGTTGAATTTGAGGTTTTGTTCAAAAAACAAAAAAACATATTAATGTTACAACCAAAAAAACAACAAAATTTTTTGAGGTTATATCCAAAAAAATTAGTTTGAGGTTATACCCAAAAAAATTAATTTGATCTTATGACTAAAAAAGTTGAATTTGAGGTTATGACTCAAAGATAAAATTTGAACTTACGACCAATAAAAAATAATTTGGTGTTATACCCAAAAAAATTAATTTGAGGTTATGACTAATTAATTTCAAGAATGTCATTGCCTGTTTTTGCAGAATATTTAATGTCCTCACAACAACAATAAGTGAATAACAGCTGTCACTCACTCTAATTTGAATTGTTTTACACAAAACTCTCTTTCACCCGCAAACGTGTTGATGGCATTAAGAAAATTCTATGAAAAACCGAGTGAACGAGTTCAGTTATGCTATTTAAGAACCTTTGTCTTTTATAATAAAGAAATAATGCAATTATCCACAACTTGAATACACACACGTCCATTTAGAGCGCATATTAATATCGCCAACTGTATATTTACAGAGAGCAAACACTATTTATCGCATACAAAGTCAAGTCTTTGTATTTGTATGTACGTTTATGCATAGAAATACACATTTTACAAAAATAAATATTACTACTATACACACATATTTAACTAAATAATAATAAAGAATACATTGAATAAATAAATAAATAAAAAAGTAAGTGCAAAAAGCAGCGAGTGTTGTAATTGAAAATTTATTTACATGTAAACTGATATCTAGTTCTTAAGCACCAAAAAGATTGAGTAAATGTATGTAAACTAAATATATCGAATGTTGACATGTCTGTGGCTTTTTATTAATTATTATACACACACACACAACACAACTTTTCAACTTGAAAAACTGAATTAATGCAGGATTTTAGAAAATCTCATACAGAAAAAATGAGAAAATTACTAGCATAAAGCAAACTGCAATTCTTACGAGAAAATCTGAAAGACTAACCATTGATTATGCAGATTGAAGTTTTTTGCTACACAGCTCAAGCCCTTGAATTTTCAAACTCAAACACTAACACTTTGTATTCATGTACTAAATATATTATTGTCCGATTTGCTACTAACTTTCTACTATTTGAAAAAATAAATGCGTAAACAAAAAGTACGGCGAAGAATAAGATGAAGCAGAAATTTTATTAACTACAAAATATATATTTTTTAAATGACTCGTCCTTTTACTATTGCAGCATTCACAATAATGCACCGTGAATTCTATACAAACATACATAACGAACACATATATACATATTTAATAATATTAATTATTAATTAATAAAAAGGAAGAATATACATCGAATAAATGAAATTACAATTTATTGCGCAGAAGAAAGCGAAAAAACTAAAAACAAAAGTAAAACTAAAACTAAATATCATCGCACAAGTGCACATATGTAGACATTTTTTTGATGGTGAACTGTATGTAACTGCAAATTTATTTACAGCAACAATGAATAATAATATTAAAAATAAAAATTGAATTAAATATGTGTCATTGACGTTTCTATAATTCGTTTATGGTCATATAAACGACTCAAGTCAACTGGTTATTTTAACAATAAACGTAAAATAATTACAAAAAAATGTGACAAATGCGTGCTTTTCTGTTTTTTATTTTGCAATGGAATTGATTTGGTATGGAAATTCACCTTTAGAAGTTTTGGATACAGTATAGGACTTGATGGTAACGTTGGATATAGTGAGCAAAATATTTCCCAGAAATAGATTCGACGATCACTGCTAATCTGCACAATTTCCACAAAGATTGCATTACTGCCTTAGACAACAACTCTATTTGAATGAAAGCAGTTTTCCATGCAAGTACTTGATTCCGATCGTGCAGTTTGTATGGCAGCGGTACGCTATAGTTCACCGCTCCAAAAAATTTCTTCAGAGATTGTATTCATCTCATTGGCGAAAGACAATGCTTATGCGGTTATAGCCGAGTTTGCAACAGCGCGCCAGTCGTTCTTCCTTTGCGCTGTTTGATGCCAATTGGAGATTCCAAGTGTAGCCAGGTACTTCTCCACCTGGTCTTTCCAACGGAGTGGAGGTCTTCCTCTTCCATTCGAACGACATGCGTTCGATTTCGAGGCTGACATTTTGTTTGTTCGAAGTTATGACTGTCAACAGTAACGTGGGAGCCAAGTCGCGAGTGCAACGACTATTTCTTTGATCACGGGAGAGGTTTCGTCTTACCTGACCCATTTAATTCGCTTCCTTATCCAGCCTGGAGAAAGCAGAACTAACGGCGCGGTTATAGAGGTCAATGGTATCAATATAATCGGCCAACAGTTGTGCACTCTAGAACACTTATAGAAGATTGTACCTTCTCTATTTAGCTCTGCAGCTCGTATTTTTTCTTCAGCAATAGGATAAAGAAGTCACGATATAGAGTCCTCTTGTCTGATACCTCGTTTGGTATCGAACGGTTCAGTGAGGACCTTCTCGATTCTGGCGAGCTTTTGGTGTTGCTCAAGTCAGCTGTGTAGCTGTATTAATTTTATGGGTATTCCAAATTCCAATAAAGGCATGTCCTTTTCGTGCTGTCCAAAGCAGCTTTGAAATCGACGAAGAGCCGTTGTGTGTCGATCATCTTTTCACAGGTGTTTTCTAAGATTTGGCGCATGGTGAATATATGGTCAGTTGTTGATTTTCCACGCTTAGAGCCACACTGATAAGGTTCAAACAGTTTGTTGTGTTAGGCTTTAATCACTTCGTACGCTCGATAGAACCTTATAAGCGATGTAGAGGAGGTTTATACCACGGTAGTTAAACTCCCATCCTCGGATATGCTTTCGTCCGACCATATTCTACAAAGAAACTGATACATGCCCCTAATCCGTTCTTCGCCGCTCTATTTGAATAGCTCGGCTATCGTCAAATGAAAAAATTTTCCATAAAAGTGCTTGATTCCGATCGTTCAGTTTGTATGACAGCTATATGATGTAATGATCTGATATCGACGGTTCCGAGGAATGAGCAACTTTTTGGGAAGGAAAGGGCGCGTGCAAAATTTCAGATCGATAGCTTAAAAACTGACTGATATAGTAAAAAACCATCGAATATTATTGCATTAAACATGCACCGTTTTGTTCAATAAAATGTTGCCATTTTGCAAATAATTTCACATTGCCACTTTCACAGAATGGCTATCACTTGATGCCATGTCGGGTCTGTAAGGTAAATACATAAGAATTTCATAACTAAACTCCCTAATCTTCTGGGACCTCACTATCGATATGTGTAGCCTGCCGTTAGCTGAAGGGCACACAATTCCTCTCCTATTGGCCAAAGCTCGAAGCTTCAGGACGATTGCTTCCTCCAGATGGTCTAATCGTTAACAATACAGCTTCGAATTAAGATTTTATTGAGTTTAGCTCATAATACATGCCTCCGCAGCAATCCCACCAAACATAGAAAACCCGTCCTGATCGTCAATTCTGACATTGTCGTAAGCAACCTACATTTTTCGGTGATAGCGATCGATTTTGTTGCGTTTCGGTAGCAAACGCCTCAATACGGCCAAATGGAACTTATTGTCCGTCTGCCCCTTCGGAAAAAACAATGAGCACCATCTTGATTTTTGAGCGGCTTTGGCGCGGGTTTTTTTTTCGGCTCGTTTTTTTCCCTTCATTCCAATGATTGTTGACTTGTTTGCATGTTGAACTTATAAACCCATGTCTCGTCAGCAGTTATAATGCTCTCCATAAATGTGAGATCGGAATTCGCGCGATCAATATTTGAAGACAATTCGCGAATGATAAGAACGCGTTTTAAACCCAAAATATATACCAAATCACTCGAACAGACTCGCGAGAGATGTCGAGCTCTCTTGCCATTTTTCTAACACTTGCCTAACGACTTTGAAGCGCCATATCCTGCAAGTTTTAATATTTTCAGTTAAAGAGGTCGAAGGTCGTCCAGAACGAGGCATGTCTACACCGGGTGCTTTTTCGTCACATTATAAGCATTTTGCTCATCTGGCATGCAAACGGGTTCGACCGGAACTGAAACTTTAAACGCGTTTTTATCGAAACTGTCTTTCAAAACGATACCCACAATTTCTTAGGTTCTACTGGACCGATTTTTAATAGCTGAAAAGAGTCTTCTTTATAATTTGTCTATGTATGTCTGAAACTATATCAATATCCCTGGCGATATGGCGACTTATCGTTTCTTCCGTAGTATCGGATATTGCGACAATATTCTATATTAAACATTTTTTCTTTGATTGCGTTGTAGGTTTTAAATAGTATGTGTGGTCACGTGCCAATTTTTTGAGATCTCATCAACTGCTTATTTTTAAAATTTTGAACTTTTTTTATTTTTTCCCGTGTTTTGTAATATTAATAAATAATTCATAAAAAATTGGATAATAAAAACATTAATTGCCTTTTTTACGATACTTATTACTTGAAATGCATGCTTCTAGACTAGAATATATGCCTAAGTTTTTGCAACACATATTCTCTGGATAATTGATATCAAAGAGAGGTGAATTTAACAGGCCAACCAGAGTCAGATATGAAAACCCACTGATTCTTGAAGGAGACTAGGATTAGTGGCTTGATCTCGAACTTTTGATGAGCTCGGCGCACATTCGTGCCAAAATCATCGCTATACCGCCCGGGTTAGTCAAACAACTAATTGAAAACACATGAAAAATGGCACAGTTTGCCAAGGCCAATATACGCAGCGTGGATGTTGTACCAAAAAAGAAATTTAAATTTCTTAAATACTAAATAAATTAACATACATATGTTAAATATAAAGGATTTATTTTCAAAAAGGCGCGACCCCAATAAAATGTCCAAACATAAGTGCTTAACTAACAGTCATATTTGCTCACCAAACACGACGACTTCGATTGCCACAGCTGCCGCTTGTACAGTACTTAAATTGAATCGGGGTTTTCCGGGTAAGGACTGTCCTTTCACCGATCTAACCGTTTTTTTGGATCGGTAAGTAATAAACAACTCAATTTAAGTCTTATTTGTTAAAGGTAACCTGATTGTTTTAGCATATTTGTGAATGTCCTCGGAGTTGGACTAGGTAGTTAAGAGGAGTAGTAAATGAGTAGGATCTCCTGTCGTTGTATTTATGAAATAACAACATATTAGGACATGTATTTTACCATTACCCTAATCTCTTCGGGAAATTCAAGCCAATAAATCATGGTGTAGCTGCTGTGAAAGGAAGATCGACACAGACCACCTCTTCACCGGTTTTAACGCCGCCTTCGATAGCACGAAAAGAAAATTCCTCTATGCCGCTATGTCTGAACTTGTTATCTCCGCAAAACTAATACGGCTATGTAAGCTGACGTTGAGCAACAACAAAAGCTCTGTCAGGATCGGAAAACCCTCTCCAAGCCATTTGATACCAAGCGAGGTTTCAGACAGGGACTTCCTTCCGAGTGATTTCTTCAAACTATTGCTGGAGAAAATATTGCGTACCGTAGAGCTAAATAGAGAAGATACAATATTCTATAAGAGAGTACAACTGCTGGCGTATGCTGCTCTTATTCATATAATTGGCCTCAACAACCGCGCCGTTAGTTCTGCTTTCTCCAGACTGGATAAGGAAGTGAAACAAAGTTAGTTCTGCTTTCTCCAGACTGGATAAGGAAGTGAAACAAATGGGTTTGGTATTGAACGAGGGCAAGACGCAATACATCCTGCCATCAAGCAAACAGTCTTCGCACTCGCGACTTGCTTTCCACGTCACTGTTGACAGTCACAACTTTGAAGTCGTAGATAATTTTGTCTATCTTGAAACCAGCATCAATGCCAACAACAATATCAGCTTTGAAATCCAACCTAGAATCGCTCTTGCCAACAGGTACTACTTCCGACTGAGTAGGCAATTAAAAAGTAAAATCCTCTCTCGACGAACAAAGACGAAATTCGACAAGTTCCTCATCATTCCCGTCCTGCTATATGGTGCGGAGACATGCACAATAACATCACCTGATGAATCGCGCTTAGGGGTATTCGAGTTCGTTTTACGGAAGATTTATTGTCCTTTGCGCATTGGCACCGGATGGAATGATGAGCTTTACGAGATTTACGGCGACGTTGACATAGTTCAGCGAATCAAGAGTAGCGTCATGTTGTCCGAATGTAAGAAAACACTCCAGCTTTGAAGGATTTTGATTCAGTATCTGCCGGTGGAAGCAGCGGAAGACCTCCACTCCGTTGGAGAGATCAGGTGGAGAAGGACCTGCCTTCACTTGGTATCTCGAATTGGCGCCAAATAGCGAAAAGAAGAAACGACTGGCGCTACTGTTGTTAACTCGGCTATAGCCGAGTAAAAGCTGCTACGAGATCGGAATTTCGTAGAATTCGCTTGCAATGCTCTCTTTTAGGTAAACTAGGCTTATCTCATGAAATAGATGAGTTCAGCTTAGAGATTGCACTGATGTATACCAACCCATTTTACAAAATAGGTGTGAAAATTTATAACGGAAATTTTCAATATAACAAAAAGAGGATTAACTAATAAATCACCACAGAAACATCAAACTTTCCTAGGTGAATCACATCTACAAATCTGTTGGAGTATTTAAAGATTAATTTCACCCGAACTCAGTAATCAACATTATATATGTACATATATAGTATGGATATATGTATACGAACGAAACTAACCTACCAAATATGTACATACGATTTAGTAAATATAACACTAAAGGTGATTTAAATAGTCCAAGGGCTAGGCATTCTAGACAATTATTTCTACGTAAACTCGTTTATATTCATCGTCATCGTCTCGAATAGTTTTGAAATTATAGCATAATGTAAATAATTGCTAATTGTGCATATTATTTGTGAAATAAACATGACGTTTGTAAACTTGTAGTTGAAATAAATAAATAATAGTTAATTGAGATATGTAAATAATTGCGATCCGGTATTGTTACATAATGACGGCTTATACATATATATTCGGCTAGGCGGTTTTATAACCATGTTTGTAAGATTCTCGATCTATTATGAGGCACTCTCGTGTGACCTAAGGTGTAACCTGAGAGAAGCTCATATTCTTTTTTTTCTCCTTCTTTACTGACGTAGAAACCGCTTACGCGGTTATAGTCGAGTTAACAACAGCGCGTCAGTCGTTTCTTCTTTTTGCAATGTGGCGCTAATTGGAGATTCCATGCGAAGCCAGGTCGTTCTCCACCTGGTACTGCGTCGAATACTTTCAGAGCCGGAGTATTTTCGTCCATTCTCACGATATGATCTAGCCAGCATAGCCGCTGTCTTTTAATTCGCTGAACTGTGTCAACGTCGTCATACATATGTATGAATTATACAGCTCATCGTTCCATCGAATACGATATTCGCCGTGGCCAACGCGCAAAAAAGCATACATTTTCCGCAGAACCTTTCTCTCGAAAACTCGTAACGTCGACTCATCGGTTGTTGACATCGTCCAAGCCTCTGCACCATATAGCAGGACGGGAATTATGAGTGACTTATAGACCAAAAAAAACCAAACTCTATCTTCTTCTTCTTCTTAATTGGCGTAGACACCGCTTACGCGATTATAGCCGAAGTTAACAACAGCGCGCCACCTGTTTCTCAAGAGCTACGTGGCGCCAATTGGATATTCCAGCGCCAGGTCATTCCACTTTGGTGGTTCCAACGTTTACTCTGGTTCCAAGATAGACGAAATCGAATACAACTTCAAGTTATGACTCCGTCATTCAGACAACATGACCTAGCCAAGTCGTAGTGCGACGACTGTCTTTTTGATTCGCTGAACTATGTCAATGTCGTCGTATATCTCGAACAGCTCATTTTCCATCGAATGCGATATCCCGTTGCCAATGCGCAAAGGACCAAAATCTTTCGCAGAATTTTTCTCTCGAAAACTCGTAACGTCGACTCATCGGTTGTCATCGAGGCCTCTGACCATATCAGGATAATCGTGAGCGACTTATAGAGTTTAGCTTTTGTTAGTCAAGAGATGGACTTTACTCTTCAATTGCCTACTTAGTTCGAATTATTTTCTCCAAGAGTAGATTGAAGAAGTCGCATGAAATTAAATCGCCTTGTCTGAAACCTCCTTTCCGATCCTGATGGAGCTTTGGAATTGCTGAACGTCAGTTAACATAGCCGTATTAGTTATGCGGGATTGTGAAGTCTACTTTTTGTGGATTGGGTAGAGCACACTTCAATATCAATCGTTGCATGCATGCTCCTTATTAGTTCTTTGCCGCCGCGAGAAAACTGCCGCCTAGGTGTGATCTAAATCGACTACCCGGAAATGGGAAAACTGTAACAGGGACCTACTATGCAAAATAATAGAGCCATGTGAAAAGGAACTTTCTCAACATAAAAACGCATTGGATTACACCTTTGTGGGGCCACAGTCAAATCGGTTAAAATAGGCATACAAACTGCTGCCACCCTACTTGGATATCCATATTTGGTCCCATCAGAATTTTTTCAAATCTGTCATATCCATATCCACACTCGTCTGTTTACCATGTTCAATCTAGGAGCTGCAATTTAACTGAGCAAAAAATTGTGGATTATGCTTGGAAATCGTCCCTTAGGTTTTAAAATTGGGATTTATTGGTGCTGCCACAGCGAAGGCAGTGGAGATTATGGCAATCATATTTGCATGTTTTTTTCGGAAGACTAATAATAGAAAATCTTTTGAATCTTCTGTATGAGCAACCCTGTAGAAACGTATGGAAATCAACAGTTTGTAAAATGAAGCGATTTTCAATATGTTTACAGCCTGCCATATGATTCGGTCCTAGTTGGCACCTCTTTTTTCTACTTATTAATAATAAACTATTAATTTTCGCGCATTCGCAGAGCGAACACCACAAACGCCCGCTGCCGCTGTCGCTGTCGCCACCAACATGTGTCGCCGCCACACCTTTCCGCCCCCAATGACTATTGTAAACATTCGCAACAACAATGTAAACATAAACATCGTTGACATCGTCTTCGTTGCTGCGTTCGGCCAAGCGAATTGAATGGAAAGTGAGCGTCAGCGAGAGAAAAGGGCGCTTCTATTCACTGGCATTGACATTTGAGTGTCGGAAAGGAAAATAAAGCAACAACACAGACGTAATAAACAGTAAAATTTCATGGCTTTAAATTTCTGCTCTTTGCCGGCAGTTGTCGTGCCTTCGAAGTGTTATTTATGTTTGTTTGTATGTGTGTGTGTGTGTGAATTTTGGTTTGGTTGTGCAATTATGGCGATGCCAGTGCAAGGCAAGGCAGGCGGCGTAGAAACTCGCAGATGCAATCTATGTAGTTTCATTTCGATTTCAGCCACGGCACAGTTCGGCGCACAGTTTGAAACGTTTCGTATACAAAGCATAATCGTGAATTGAGCCGCGCTTTTGAACGCTGTGACGGTGTTATTTGATTAAGTACATTAGTTGGTGGTGCTATTAGTGGATTAGAAGAAAGTCGACCGCTCGATCGAAAAGTAAGTTTTACCTAAAATATACTGCGTGTTGTTTCCTTTGAGTTGTTCGTGTCTTTCATTTATGTTTTGTGTTTTTATTGACTTTCATTGGTTTGATTTGCTCACATCTTGTGCCACAACAATACAACAACAAATATGGTCATTTCGCTGCCATCAGTGCTTAAATCGATACTGACATTCGCTGATCAGTTTTTATTTTTGTAAGTAAATCTTTTTTATAATATTTTTGTTTCGTTTATTTTATGTTTAGTGTATCAATCCAATTGGATTTATAAGAACTTTCTTTAAATGACTTTAAAATTGTGTTCTAAAGCTTTTAATATCACTTTTTACGATTTTTGTAAATACAAGAATAAAAAGAAGAAGAAGAGATAAGACTGACTGATATTTAGCGTAAAATGACACAAACAAAAATGAGTAGATCGTCGGTTATTCATCGACAAGAAGTTTTAGATTTCTACAGGGTGATCCATTTCGAGGTTCCCTACTTTTTGAAATAAAAAACACAGAAACACATTAAAATTTAATGGAGTAGGTTTATTATCATTCGAAGGAACATTCTTTGGCAATTATTTTTTGAAGATTATTTCTTTCCAATGTTGACCGCGATTACGTCTCAGATAGTCCTTCGATGACTCGTTCGAGCATTTCTACTGGTAACTGGCGAATGACACACGTGATATTTTGCTCCAAGCCCGGAGTCTCCGCATAGACATCAGGTTTTACAATACAGACATATCCCTACAGGAAAAGTCCAACGTTGTGATATCACACGATCTTGATGGTCAATCGATCGGCCTAAAACGTAAAATTATCTGCTCATCGAAGTGTTCAATAAATATATTGATTGATGCGATGTGTGGGAATTGGCACCGTCTTGTTGAAACCAAATGTCCCTGAGATCACGAGCTTCAAATTCACGTTCTTAGTCGGTATCATTTTTATCGAAGAATTGGAATGATATTACGAGCTTCAAAGTCACCAAGCTGTATTTTTTGAAGAAATATGGAATGATGATTCCACTGGTCCACAAACTACACCAAGCGCTAAGTCGTTCCATACGTCAGTCCGAGTTGCTGCGAACGGCGCCGACCTGTTTGACACAGCTCACGCATTAGCTGTCAAAAAAAGGACTATTGAAAAAAGTACCTCTACTTGGATCACCCGTTTTATGACATGCTAAACCTAAGCCCTATTTACTCGTTCACGATCTCGACGAACAACATACACACGACTATGTCAACAAGTTGAAATTGAGTTTTTAATGAAGATATAACTTTTTAAAGAAATGATGAACTGATTTAGCAATTCTTTTCGTCCATGTTTCTTAAAGATTATTTTTTGAAGAGATACAAGGTCTGTCGCAAAAGAAACAGGACTGTTAAAAAAAAACAACAAAAAATTAATATTTTTCAAAAGTTATATTTTTTTATTCAAAGCAGTTTCCTTGTGCTTCGATACAGCGTTTAGCCCGGTCAATTAGCTTTTCAAATGAGTGTTTAAGGTCATTTTTCGGAATGCTCTTGAGAATATCGGTCGTCGCCTTTTGGATAGCTGAAATGTCCTGAAACCAGAGTCCTTTCATGGGCAAATGAAGTTTTCCAAATAGGTAAAAATCACAGGGTGCCAGATCAGGTGAGTTGGGTGAGTGATTAATGGTTAATATGGAGTTTTTTGTCAAAAAATCAGTGACAAGCGTCGGTCGATGACACTGTGCATTATCGGGCAACAGGCGTCGAGACCCTGCCTCAGGGTATTGTGGTCGAGCACGACGAATGCGTGGCAAAAGACGCTTCATAACACCAAGGTAAAACACAGCATTAATCGTTTGGCCAGGTAGGACGAACTCTCGGTGTACTATACCCTCGGAATCGTAAAAACAAATCAGCATTGTTTTTATTTTTGACTTCTGAAGACGACCGACTTCTGATCGTCACAGAGGTCCTCACGACCTTCTTGGAATCGCTTAAACCACTCATGCACATTACTACGGGATAGGCACTGATCACCATAAACTTTTTTCATCATTTGAAATGTTTCAGTAAACGTTTTCCCAAGTTTAAAATAAAATTTAATATTTGCTCTTTGTTCAAAATGCATTTTACGACTGATGACCAAAAGCTGCTGTCACTTTTTGATTGATAACATCGATTGTCAACAAGAGATCAAACTTTTTATTTCATATACCGACCAATAGGTGGCGCCACCAGAAACAGTTATATTTAAAAAGTTCTGTTTCTTTTGCGACATACCTTGTATATCAATATTGTCATATATCTCATACAGCCCATCGTTCCATCGAATGCGATATTCGCCGTGGCCAACACGCAAAGGACCATAAATCTTTCGCAGAACTTTTCTCTCGAAAACACGCAACGTCGACTCATCAGTTGTTGACATCGTTCAGGCCTCTGCACCATACAGCAGGACGGGAATTATGAGTGTCATCAAAAGGGGGGTCTCTCATCCGAGGCTGGTTATAACTATTCACTGGGGGTGTTGTTTTACGTGGCGGGTCCCAAACCTTGCGCACAACCCTAAGTAGGTGATATTTCGCCTTCTCACTTTAGCTCGCCTTCAAACGGATGTTCTTAGGCTACCCAGAGGATACTTGGTCGAAGACCGGAAGTCGTGAGCTGCTTGAGTCATATGTAAAAGAATCGTTTCTGGCCACTCCCAAGTAAATGGCGATCAGAGAACTTTCCTCACTTGCGTGAACTTCTACACATGACTCCATTCTCCCACCCAGTCACCCACTTTAGCACTATTCTTATGGGACCATTTAGAAGTAAGATATTGGATATTGTTCGGGGGATGCCAAAAAGTCGGGCCCCCTTGCCGGAAGTGCACACCATGGGCACTAACATTGGATTTTTGTTTTAAAGTTTTTAAAAAAGAATGGATCTAAAAAACGATTCCATATAAAAAGCATTATAAAATCATTACAAATTATTGGAAAGATTTTGTACAACAGCCACCAAAGTAATAAGAAAGTCATTTAATAAGTTTTAAAAATAATATTTGCCACCTAATTTAAATACAGATTAATATGGGTATAAAACTTAATTAATCCCGAAAGAAGGCGTTTTGGTTAAATTAACCAGCATTTAATCGACAGATATTGAGAAAACCACCACGGCCTGTTTTTTTTGAGATTTTTAGGATTTTTTTCTACTACCAGTAAACAGATATACTTAGCTTTTAGTTTATTATCAATTATTAACATATCTTTCGACAGTGTAAATATTAATATTAAGCTGAAATAACATGAGTTACAGCGCTCTCAATGTCTTACTACTGTTTCTGGTGATGTTAAGAAAGAAATTTGGAAAAAAAAATGAATTCGACTTTTTAACCCATCACATGAGATGAACCCCTTAAGGGTTGCCATTCTAGTTAAAGTTCTATATACAAAAAAAAAAAAAAACGGCTGTGAGCAATGAAATAGTACTGTACAGTCGTTAGACAAATTTTTATATATATTTCACACTACATAAGATATTGATAAAAATTACTTTTAATTTGAAAATAAATACCTTTATTCCGTAGAACAGATCTTTAGCATTGCGAGCAATAAAATAGCAGTGAACTTGGTAAAAAAAAGGATTTCTATTTGTTTTCCTTTTTTTAAACGAGGATTAAAAATATTGTGTTTATATGCTTCAATAGGACGCGAGAAGCATTGCAGTGAGGAAAAGAGAACATACATATATTAGAACCTTACATAGACCGTCCAAACCTTCAAAAAAAGTAGAAAAATTAGTCAGATATTCAGCAGCATTGATCCAAAATGCAATAACGTATAAAAAACAAGAGGAAAACAGAGATCCCAAAAGGATTCCTCCAGAGGTTACAGCAAAATATCAGATATGCCAAAACTTAAAACCAATAATGGCTGCTCTTGACATCCGGAACGAGTTTAGCGGGGGTGTTCATATTGTGAGAAGAAGGTTACAAGATAATAATTTGTATACTCGTATCTATCGTAAGACTGCTTTATTAAAAATAAATCTTAGATTTGCACAGTAACATCTGACCTAGACAATAGAAAAATGTGGGAACTTACTTTAAATTGAAGAGACGAAAATAATTTGTTTAGCTGAAAGGGGTTTCGATAGTATTTGCGACGTTCCCATAATATAGAGTATGATCCATATGACCCATAGAGGGTCAATTAATGGTATGGTGATGTTTATCGTACAGATAATGTCCAGGCAATCTAGTAAAAGCTTTTATTAACACAGCATCAAAACAACCTTTAAATGTCGTTGACTTTATATACATATGTACATACATAAATTGTATTTTAGTAAGAGATTTCGCAAAGCTTTCACAGAGCTTTCTGTTAAAAAGTCGTAAAGTCATTTGAACTCTACAATTTTCCAAAATTACACTGCCTGAACTAGACAAAACAGCTATCACTGAGCTTTCTTAGAGCTTTCAGTGAACTGTCTGCTTTCTTGCAATAGAAATAAATATCCAGAACCACTAGTAACAGCTTTCATTAAAATAGCGGCAGTTCACCAAAGTAGACTTTAAATGGCGTTGACTAAAGATATATTTTTTTAGAATGTTTTCAGATCAAGGGAATTGAGTTTATGAACCATTCAGCACTATCTCCTGACCTTAATTCCATTGAAAACTTTTCGTCTTATATAAAGAAATGAGTTTGGAGGGCTAAACCCATAAACAACAACGAGCTGTGATTCGTTATTAAGGGTGGAAACACTGTGGAGTCTATGAAGAGATAAGATAAGATAAGGATATAATGTACTATAAAAAATAAGGAGTTATAAAATCCATAGTCAAGTCGTCATAGCATTTCGTTAGTATATATAATATTATGGTGTCGTTTGGAAAATTTTCAATGGTATAATGTTTAAGAGACCGCTTAATAATTACTTCTGTAGCTTAGAAGATTGTTTGAAGTGAGGTCATCGTTGAGAAAAAGTTCTTAAAATTTTTGGGTAATTTATTTTTGAGTCTGCGAGTTGAAGTTGGCGGCAAGTACTACATTTATTTCCCAAATTGATTCTTTTTTTGCAAACGCCCCCTGAAGTTTCCGTTTTTGCTCTAAAACAGTTACTCAATGTAAACAAGTTCTTTATTTTCAAGTTAAAGCATGCCTAAATCATTTGTGTTCATGTATTTTATATGACAATTTCTTAAATTTATTGCATTAAACAAATAAACATACAACTTTGAAAAAATTACATTCTAATTAAAAATCTTGCAGTCTACAAAAAAGGTAATTTTCCATAAAACAACTTCTTTAAAAGTTCGACGTAGTTACAGTTATGTACTGAGTATACTTTTAGTAATATTTATGTATAATAATTATAAATTCTCTGTTGCTCATACGACAGTGTACAATGTTCACTACACTTGTTGTTATATAACCTCTACGCATATACTCTAGAATTGTGGTTTTATGGAAAAAGACCTTTTTTGTAAAATCCAAAATTTCGTACTAGTAAATCCTCTTTTTAAAGATGTGGGTGTATTTGCTTTAGAATTACAAATTTTAATGGAAAATATAAAAAAAAACCCTATATGTAAAATAATAGGTGCTTTTTTTTAGATATGTGGTTTTCAAGAAGAAATAATTTCACGTTATGAACAAGAAAGTCTTTGTTATAAATTATATTGGTAAGGGTAAGGGTTTGCTATTTTGTTTTCAAAATGATTTCGGGCAAGTGAAAGCCGCGGCTGGCTCAAATAAATTCCAATCGAGGGGCCAAATTTTCTACTACTTTTTGTAACAATTGGGATCGTCAATAACGCGACGAAAGTCCACTTCCAAGGCGTCAATGATATCGGGCTTATCTGCGTAAACAAGCGACTACACATAACCCCACAAAAAATACTCCATCGGTGTTAAATCATACGATATCGGAGGCCACACCCTAAGCCCCTGACTTGAGATAATGCGCTCACCAAAAGTTTCTTTCAATAAATTGATTGTTTCGTAGGCTATAGCGTCGTCTTGTTTGAACCAAAGGCCGTCCACATCAACGTTCTCCAATTCAGACACGAAAACGTTATTAATAATCGCTTTATGGCGTTCCCCACTGACCGTAACGCCATCATAACAAATACCATAACTTGGTGAGCTGAGTGAGTTTCATCGCTGAACAAAATTGATGGTCATTTGGCTGCAATTTTAGCACGATCACGATTTTGTAAGTGCTCAAATCAAGATCATTCCGCAAAATCTTTTATAACGTGGTTGAGTACAGTTCCAATTGCAAGCGATGGCAGAGGAATTCACTCAGGTCTTCTTCGATTCTCTGCTCCACAGCAGCTATAACGTATTCGGGGTGCACTTTACGGCTTTTTCGAGGATGGGCATTATGGAACGTGGAACGTGGAGCGACACCTACTCATGCCAGTCGATTATGTCGACCGAATAGTTGTCAAAAAGACCAACTTCGAAAAAATATTACCTCATTGAAAACTACACGATTAAAAATGCACCCTTTGTATGAGAGAAGTTTAAATTGAAAATAAAGAGCGTGTTTTCTTCGGAAATTTCAAATGGCGCTTGCAGAAAGAAAGCAAGTAAGGAAGGGAACACTTTCTACTCTTTGAACCTGCAAGAATCAAAGCCAGGGAAATACCTTAAGATGTAATACGTCAATCAGAGGGTCGGAATCAAAACTGATATGTATCTCATACACTGACCAACATATTCAACAAAAAGTTTGTTAGAAAACCAAAATTCATTATACATACATATGTAGTATATGGGAATTGGGGATAGTATCTACTCGATTTCATCAAAAATTGCCAATATTAAATACTATTAATATGCCAAATAATAACAAAATGTTCTTTGAGATTCATTAAGGTGCCTCAGATGCCATACTCATATGGAGTAAAGTCATCTGGATGTTATAGGTTTTTTTATCATCATCTTGAATATTTTATATGGGAGCTAGGCCTATTTTATCCATTTTAGGTACAAGGATACACTGTTATTAGTAAAACAAGTTCTTTGCAGTGAGAGGTCAACTGTAGATACTGGGGTCCAAATAATCAGTACCTAGGGGCTTGAACAGTTTTTGTTTGATTAAGGCAGGGGCGGATCTACGGGGGAGGGGAAACTAAGTTGAGTTGCAAGTAAAAAAATGTATAGTTCCCAAATAAGAATGTAGTAGAAGAATGTTATGCACCAAATTTGGTTAAAATCGGTTGAGCAGGTCTTAAGATATGAAATTTAACCTAAGAGTGGTCGTTGCCGCACTCATCATCCAATTTTTACAAAGACCAGTATAAAGATCAGTCATACAATCTCGGGTGTAAAATTTAATGTCTCTGGCGTGTTTATCGGTAAGGATTTTTAGAGGAGTTGTCCTAAGTTTAGTGGTCTAGGAGATATGTACATTAAACCTATTAGAGGGCGAGGCAACGACCACTTTTTCATCATTTTCAAAATGCAGGTGGCTCTATTTTAATTTCGTTCTTAGTTATTTCCTTTAATAGCGTTTTGTGGGCGTGGCCGTGTTCCCTTTACGCCCAGCTTCGAACTCCGCTTTACTTTTTTGTCAAGGGACATGCATACCTAGTGTCATCAAGATAACTTAATTTTTATTCAAGTTACAGCTTGCACGGACGGACGGACAGACAGACAGTCAGGATTTCTACTCGTCTCATCATCCTGATCATTTATATATATATTTACATATAACCCTATATCCACCTCCCCTAATTATAGGTGATTCGTACAACCGTTAGGTGAATAAAATTATTATACTCTGTAGCAACATGTTGCAAGGGTATACAAAAATCAAAACCCATGAAATAACGGACACCGCAATATATGTACATATGCATTTTTAAAGATTTTTAATTTATAAATTCTTAAACCTATTTCACATCACCTTTATATGTTTAAGGTCTAACATTTCTAGTCACACTTATTAAACTATAAATGCACTTTGGGTGAACTGCGTTAATATCACAAGTCCAGGAGTATGTAGGCATATTTATTCTATAACTTTCTTATCTCTAAGTTCGGCAATTCGTTCAGCACTGTAACCCAAGAGCTGTGATAACACTTCATCTGTATGTTGCCCCATCAGGGGGGGAGCTGTGCGTGCATCATTTTTAGACTCACTGAAGACGACAGGTGGTCCGACCACTTTTACGCTGCCGTCGCTGGGATGTGGCAAAGTTTTTACCAAACCAATCGCCTGAATATGCTCGTCCTCGAATACTTCGCGTATATTGTTCACGGGACCCACCGGAAACGAGGCACCTTCGAATTGTTGCATCCAACTCTTCGACGTCTTTGTTGCCAAGATATCCGCAAGCAACGCTATCAATTCTGTACGATTGCAAACACGATCCTTATTAGTTTTGAATTTGGCATTCGTCGCCATCTCGGTAATTTCGAGTAACTGACATAATTCGCGGAACTGAGCATCACTGCCAGTACCTATGGTTAGATAACCATCAGCGGTTTTGAAGCTCTGATATGGTACGATACTCGAATGTGCAGTGCCCCAGCGATGTGCCTCCATGCCAGCATTCAAAAAATTACTAGCCACATTGATTAGGAGCGACACACCGGTGGACAGCAGATTGACGTCGATTTTTTGACCATGCCCCGTACGTTCGCGCTGCAGTAAAGCAGCCAAAATGGCGCCATGGGCATACAAACCGGTCGCTGCATCGGTAACTGCCACGCCCACCTTGCATGGCGGACCATCGCGTTCACCGGTTATATGCAGTAGGCCGCCAATCGATGAGGCAATCACATCGTAACCCGGACGTTTTGCGTACGGACCCACCGAACCATAACCGGTCATTGAACAATAGATGAGCTGCGGTGCGACTTTGCGCATTTGCTCATAATCCAAACCGTACTCAGCCAACTTGCCCGGCACATAGTTCTCCACCAGGACATCACATTTACGCGCTAGCTCATAAATGATATCCTTGCCACGCTTCAAATCGATTGCGGCACTCTTCTTATTACGATTAATCGCCAGGAAATAAGCGGAATCTTTGCTGTGCTCCAAAAATGGCGGTCCCCATTTGCGCGCCTCATCGCCACCATAAAATGGGCGTTCAATCTTGATGACTTCGGCGCCCATATCAGCCAACACCATGGTGCAGTAGGGGCCCGAAATGATGCGCGTCATATCGAGAATGCGTAGGCCCTTAAGCGGGTGTTCGGCAGTAACCGTCGGCGCGCCGCTCTCGCCACTAGTTGCAAAATGTTGACATCCTATGACGTGTTTGTTGACTT